>NW_016213153.1:0-1584 GCF_001687245.7 Rhagoletis zephyria | reverse complement strand
ATTTTTGGGACTAGTTTTGGGATTTTTGGGACTTTCGAGATTCTCGGAGTTAAAAGCGGGACTTTCGGCAGTATTTCGGTATTCTCAGAATTTTTGGGACTTCTGGACTATTTTTGGATTTTTTGGATTAATATCTAGTTTTTTGGACTTTCGGGACTGTTTCCGGATTTTTGGCACTTTCGGGATTCTTCGACCTAATATTGGGATTTTCGGGACTAATTTCGAGATTTTTGTGACACATTTAGGACTTTTGGGACTATTTACAGATTTTTGGAACTTATTTTGGATTTATGGGGTTTTCGGGATTCTCGGGAATAATTTCAGGACTGTTGGGACTTTCGGGACTATTTAGGGATTTTTGGGGCTCGTGTGATTGTCGGGAGTAATTTAGGTATTTTTGGGACTTTCGAGACTATTTTCAGATTTCTGGNACTTCGGGATTCTCAGGAATAATTTCGGATTTTCGGGAGTATCTCAGGATTTTTGGGACTTTGTTTTGGATTTTTCGGACTTTCGGGATCATTTCGGTATTTTCCGCACTAATTTAGGAACTATGGGACTTTCGGAATTATTTCAGGATTTTTGGGACTTTCTGGACTATTTCATAATTCTCGGAATATATTTCGGTATTTTTGGAGCTTTCGGGAGTATATCGGTTTTTTTTGGGTCTTTTTGGATTTTTGAGACTTTCGGAACCATTTCAGGATTTTCAGGAGCATTTCGGGACTTTTGGAACTAATTTCGGATTTTTGGGACTTTCGGGACTATTTCTCCATTCTTGGGATTAATAGGAATTTTGGGATTTTGAGAGTTAATTCGGGATTTTTGGGACCTATTTTCGGATTTTTGGGATTTCCGGGCCTATTTCGTTATTCTCGGAACTGATTTCGGGACTTTTGGGATTTTCAGGAGTATTTCGGGATTTTTGGGACAAATTTCGGATTTTTGGGACTTTTGGGACTATTTCTGCATTCTTGGGATTAATGTAGGAATTTTGGGATTTTGAGAACTAATTTGGGATTTTTGGGAACTATTTTTGGATTTTTGGGACTTTCGGGACTATTTCGGATTTCTCGAAACTAATATCGGGACTGTTGGGACTTTCGGCGTTATTTACGGATTTTTGGCACTCTCGGGACTATTTCGGGATTAAAGGGAGTAATTTGGGTATTTTTGGGACTTTCGAGACTATTTCCAGATTTTTGGGACTTATTTAAGATTTTTGGAACTTTCGGGTGTATTTTGAGATTGTCGGGAGTAATTTCGGGGTTTTTTGCTGTATTTCGGAATTTTTGGGACTCTAGGGCCTATTTCGGGATTCTCGGAACTGATTTTGGGACTTTTGGGATTTTCAGGAGTATTTCAGGATTTTTGGGACTAATTTTGGATTTTTGGGAAAAATTCAAAATTAGTCCCAAAAAAATCAATATACTCCCGAGAGCCCCAAAAATCCCGAAAATAGATCCAAGAAAAACGACGGGACTATTTCGGGTTGCTTGGATCTATTTTCGTCCAAAAGTCCCAAAAATCCGAAATAAGTCACAAAAATCCCGAATTAGTTCCCAAAGTCCCAAAATTCCTAAA
>NW_016213150.1:0-1784 GCF_001687245.7 Rhagoletis zephyria | reverse complement strand
ATAGAGAGGAGTACATACAAAAAACGAAATAACTTATCAAAGAAACCAAATGTAGGAAATTAGTAAAGGATCCTACTGAGGAATACCAAGCTGCAATAAAAGAGACTATAAAGAAATCTACAAAAATAAGAAAGGCGAACCAAATAAATACTTTGACAACTATGAATCAATCAGCTCCTCCGATGAATGCACTACCTAAACTCCACAAATCAGGCACACCTATGAGACCAATCATAAACCACAAATCGGCCCCAAGCTACAAACTATCAAAATATTTAAAAACTATACTAAAGGATAACCTTGGATTGCCCAATAAGAACACAATATCTAGTACAACGGAATTGATTGAAAAATTAAAAGACTCAGTTATCACGTTGGATACTAAGCTGGTATCATTCGACATAAAAAATCTATACCCATCGATACCCATAACGGAAACAATAGATATCCTATTCAAAATACTGACAGAAAAAACAAGAAACAGAGAAATCGCCGTGGAGATAACTAACGCACTCAGAACGACGTTGCGTCGAAACTACTTTAAATTTAATAACAACGTATACATGCAAACAAACGGGCTAGGCATGGGCAACCCCACATCGGCGATTCTTATGGAGGTATTCATGCAGAATTTGGAAGAAAGGTACATCACAACTAGGAGCGACGTTCTACGCCAGATACGTTGATGACATCATATGTCTTATAACCAGGGAACGGATTTTTAGGACCTAAAAACCTATAAAAAAGGCAAAATAAAATAACGGAATAGGCTGGAAAAGGCAAAATAAAATAGCGAAAAAGCCAGGAAAAAGCACTAGGTGTTGCAAAAAAGGCAAAACAAAATAGCGAAAAGGGCAGGAAAAGGCGCTAGGTATTACAAAAAAAGCAAAATAAGGCACTAAAAAAAGACGGAAAATACATTGAACCACAAGATGCTTTTTGAAGTTTTCTGGCGACATTTTCATTCGATTTTCGCGAAGAAAAACCTTCAATATACTAAATGTGTGCTCGACGTAAGTTGATACAAGCGGCGCCCAATTTAAATATGGAACGTTTGAAACGTTCATACTATCAGGAATAAGGGCGTTTTCCTCGCCCTTTATAATTTTATCCACACCCCTTATTGACTCCAAGCCTTCGTTAGCTGAGAACACGGCTTTGAATTTTTCCAACACCAATTTGGCAAGAAGTCTCTGCGCTTCTATAAGCCGCATGGGCAATGTGTATATTTTTTAATCTTAAAAAAAAAATTATAAATGCTATAATCACTTTTTTAAAGGTATAATATCTTAAAAAAGGCAAAAAAAGGCAACATCAAATGTGTATGTATGGAATCAGGGAAAGCTAAATCGTGGACATTCTTAATCGAATATACTCTATCTCTTTAGCAGAAAAAAAGGCAATTTCCATAAAATCCGTTCCCTGCTTATAACAAAGGAAAATGAAGAACAGATATTGGAATACCTCAACAAACAGCACAGCAACATAAAAGTTCACAAAGGAACAAGAAATGGAAAGAAAGCTAAATTACTTAGATCTGACGATCAAAGTAAATAAAAACACCAGTAGTCTGCAATATGAAATTTTTAGGAAGCCCACAGCCACAGATACAATAATACATAATACTTCGAATCACGGGGAGGATGAAAAACAAATTTCCATCGATAACTTAAATCTGTGACACACAATGGCTAGAGGCGTCGCCTGAGTGCATTCTTTCATATATTTATGTATGTGCCAGTTTTACCGTTATATATTTTTTATCTACTCGTTTATTCCATGGG
>NW_016213149.1:0-1784 GCF_001687245.7 Rhagoletis zephyria | reverse complement strand
CTAAAAAGATTTAACCTGAAAATAAGAAAAATATTATGTTAGAACAAAGTGTAGAGTTTTATGTGCATGTCATTCAATCTTATCCTATTTTTGTATACTATATTTTTAGCGGAACAAAAATAAAGGGTCCACCTCCTTAAACGTAAATTTGATCGCGAACCAACTAAAATCTTTACCCTACGAATACAGTTGCGTCAGTGGTGCGTGATATGTAATACATAAAAATCAGAGGCAGTGTTCGATAAAATTAAAATAAAAGACAACGACTAAATCGCCCATTCAGTTCTACAATGCTTTGTTTACGAATACTCGTTTGACCTCAACAAGCGATTATCATTTAGTATCAGTCACAGGCCTTTGTGCACAGCCATGCACGCGACCCCCTACACCCTCCCTTGTACAACTAAAAATCTAGCTGTGGTACCAGACAGCCTACCGAACAGACAGTTTGTCGATCCTCCCATCTAGCTCTTGTCCATTCCCGTCTTGTAAAGTGTAGTCTTTGCATTCAGTCCACGGATCGTTTTCTTTTTATGATCACAGCACAATCACCCCATTCGCTACATTCACATTTGTTATTTTCTATTTTTTTTTTTTGACATTCGCTTCGATACTAGAGCAATTTGGTTTTTCTGAAGCGCCTCCAATATTTTCGCCAATTTTCCGACGAGCTATTCCTTTTCCACACTTTTAAAATTACTGTAATTTCAAGCCCAACGCTTTTTCTAAAGATTCCGACAATTTTGGTGCAGATTTGTGTAATTTTTTCCAAGTAATTTTCGCTTTTAAAGCATAACCAAATCGCACTTATTTCCCTGCTGCTGGCAGCGTTTCCAAATCGCTCATCTTCGGTTATTCTTCTTTTGACTTTCGTAAAACTACCAGTGTTGCCAGAAATTTTTGGTAAAATATATCGGGGAAAAATAAAGGAAAATCAATGAACATAAACAAGACGAGGTCAAACAATGAAGGCAAGAATGTAAGAATACAAGATTGCGCATTTCGGGCGGCGTTGTCATTTCTGGTGTAAAAGTTAACAAAGCCTAAGTATCTAAATATTCCATTCTTAGATGGGAAACGTGCTTTAATAACACTGTGAGACAAATGGGTTCAAACTACCGGGGAAAGTTATATCGGTAAAAAAGAAGTTATACGTGTGTACTGTTGATTATACAGAAAATCGTTATGTGAACAGATTAAAGGAATTGTAATTTTTAATNACCAAAGGTGACAATTTCCCCTATATGATAGTTATATATATATATCTCGATTCCTAGACGTGACCCAGCGAAACGCCGGGACACGTATAACTTGTTTTTGACCGATATAACATTTCCCGTTGGTTTCATCCCATCCCGATTTTGACTGTCGCATAGTGTAATAAGATTATCACTAGAGGGATTCAGAAATCGTCGCCAAGTTGTTGCAAATGTCGCATTTGTTGCAAAAATTGCCAACTTACGGCACAACTGATTACTTTTATGTGGAAACTATCTTGCGACATGATTTCTTCATCGTCACAATAGGTTCTTTCCCGTACAACCCGTCCGGATCTGGTAATTAGAGAAGAAGCGAAAAACTGGCTCTCAAAAATGGAACAATGTTCACAAGTACGGGAACGCAAAAAAACACATTTTTTGCCCAGAATTTGAGAAATAGCTTATTCAAGTGGTTTTTGTTATCGACACTTAAATTCAAACACTTAAAAAATGAATTTAGATTTCACAAATTTGATTGTATTAATAACAAGTAAGAAAGTCTAAGTTCGGGCGGAGCCGAACATT
>NW_016213147.1:1681-1784 GCF_001687245.7 Rhagoletis zephyria | reverse complement strand
TTCACTTCACTTCACTTCACTTCACTTCACTTCACTTCAATTCACTTCATTTCATTTCATTTCGTTTCATTTCATTTCATTTCATTTTATTTTATTTTATTTT
>NW_016213147.1:0-1620 GCF_001687245.7 Rhagoletis zephyria | reverse complement strand
TTTTTTTTTTTCAATGTACTTGTTCTTTTATTTTGCTTTTGATGTTAGTCGGAAACCGGACTCGAACACTGGCCCTGCGGAATGGTAGTGCGCACTTCTAACCACTAGACCACAATCATTTACTATTCCGCATTAAGCTATGGAGCTCTAATAATTTCACTTCGTCTATCTCCCCCAAACTATTGAACAAATGTGATCCCAAATGTCTGAGACGCCTCGTGTGGNCAATGTACTTGTTCTTTTATTTTGCTTTTGATGTTAGTCGGAAACCGGACTCGAACACAGGCCCTGCGGAATGGTAGTGCGCACTTCTAACCACTAGACCACAATCATTTACTATTCCGCATTAAGCTATGGAGCTCTAATAATTTCACTTCGTCTATCTCCCCCAAACTATTGAACAAATGTGATCCCAAATGTCTGAGACGCCTCGTGTGGAGAGCTGGACATTAACATACATAGAAAGTGGTACTCTTATTCTACTGAGGTAGCTTTTTGGGATACGCCATCGATGGAGCACTGGTACCCTGTGATGACGCCGGTGTGAGCCCTTACTGCAGATAAGTTTAGCGTCTCTTATTGAATCTCGGCCATAGAGATCTGGAGATCACATAGTCATCACGATTAATCCGTTACGGCTGTGGTGTATTCTTCACCCCATCTTAGTAGGTCAGAAATCGGAACACAGCCCGCCCGGCTGTTAANTCTTATTCTACTGAGATAGCTTTTTGGGATACGCCATCGATGGAGCACTGGTACCCTGTGATGACGCCGGTGTGAGCCCTTACTGCAGATAAGTTTAGCGTCTCTTATTGAGTCTCGGCCATAGGGATCTGGAGATCACATAGTCATCACGATTGATCCGTTACGGCTGTGGTGTATTCTTTACCCCATCTTAGTAGGTCAGAAATCGGAACACAGCCCGCCCGGCTGTTAAGGAATATAGAGACGTTCACTGACAGAGACTTACTATTCGTACGCGAACAAGCCGCCTTCTCTATGGCAAAGATCTCCTCCTGATAGACACTGCAGATCCTTGGAATATTTGTACACCCGAGCCGAGAAATTAGTATCGCCCAGTCATCAGCGTACCTTCGTTGTTCTTACTTTAAAGCTTTCTAATAGTATATTTGACACTTTATTGTTCTTCCAATCACCGATCTTCCCTTACGATAGGCCTGAATAACTCATTTAGTCTTTCACTTGGAGAGACCTAAAGTTTTACGTTGCCTCCGAATGGCAAATGGAAAGCTTTTTCCTGGCACAAATACACTCGGAGGTTTGCCATTAGGAAAAAACTGTTTCTAATTTAGATATTTCCTGGACCAGGGATCGAACAACTGAGTTGAATATTTAATTTTTTCCCTTAAAACAATTTAATTTAATTTATTTTGATTTTAATTTAACTATGATAATTAAAATTTATTTTTTTTTAACTTTGTTAATTTAGCTGTTTTTTTTTTATTAATCCCATTCGGGTTATTGGCTCTCACTTTATTCAGCGCTACAGCTTAGATACAATGACGAAACATCCGTTGACAACTGATTAAAAATATACTAAGCACATACACACATATGTAAATTTTTGTATAACCCATAAATGTTATCAAAACATACTTA
>NW_016213146.1:0-1784 GCF_001687245.7 Rhagoletis zephyria | reverse complement strand
TGATTCATCGACGGCTAAATAAAAAGATTTCGCATATTACAAAAAAAAACTTAAATAAATGTGGAACTAATTTTATTAACAAAAAATTCTTTAGTTTCAACTAAAAAAAAATACTTTCTTGACTTCCCAATTCTAAAAAAATTATTTTATTATACAAAAAAAAAATTATATTTCCTAATTTTTTTTCCATAAAAAAAATGTTCAACAATTTTATTGAAAATTTTCAAGTAAACGAACTTTGAAAAAATGATTTCGGAAAACAGTTTGTTTTTGTTATTTTTGGCATTATGATAATTATATTCAACAATTTTATTGAGCCTCAAAAGGCCTCAATTTNTATTTTTCTTGCAATTTTTCAATAAAATTGTTGAACATTATTTTTTAGGGATAAAAGTATAAGAAAACTATTTTTTTTGTAGGATTGGAAAGTCAGGAAAATAATTATTTTCTAGTTGAAACTAAAGAAAAAATTTTTAAATAAAATTAGTCTCACACTAATTTATTTTTGTTTGTAAACCGTGAGTGTTTGAAATATGGGCTTATGATCCGTAGAGGGTTAAAATACCACTGTTGTACTAAAGAAATAAAAAACATCGGAAATTAAAAACTTGTGGGTGCATTAGTATTTATATCTGTATGTAGGTAATAGCCAAAAAGCAGAAGTGCACCGCCATAAGCAAACATAACGAACCCTAAATGCATGAAAAATTTTTAAATGATTAAAGTTTTTATTAAAAACGGCCTCATGCTCAATAAAATTTTTAAATAAAGTTATAAGGCCACAAATAACAAAAAAAAAATTAAAAAATAATGTTTTAAAAAAATATTTTTTAAAGTTCTTTTTCTTGAATTTGGTTTAAAATATTTTTGCTTCACACATAAGTTTTTCTACCAAAAAGTTTTTTTTTCTACAAAACTTCCAATTTTCCTGAAATTTTTATACCAAAATATATATTTTTTTGGTCGTGTGTAAAGTGTTATTTTCAAAAAAAAATTCAAACAATTGTTCTTTCTCAAAGAAATAACTCTTTGCGCAAACATTCCTTTTTCGTACAAAGCGGACATTTTTTTATAATTTTTATAAACCTTATTAGAAAAAATTAAAAAATCGAAAAAATCTTAGAAAATCGAAAAAAATAAGTTTTTCCTCTAAAATGATGTTCGTTCTGAAAAACTAATTATATTCCTAAACATTTATCCTGAAATTGATTTTTTTCGTATTTTTATGTTCAAAGATATTTTTTTCTGAAATAAACAATTTTTGTCGTAATACAATTTCTTCTACAAAAAGATTTTGTGTTTGATGTTTAATTATTTCTAATTTGCGTAAACATATTTCATTCCTAAAAACGTATATTATGGGTTTATCGTAAAAATTATTTTTTCTGAAAAAAATTTCTTTAGAAACCGTTTTTTCTAATAAGTTCCAATTTAAATATAAAATTATTTAAAAAAATTTTTTTTAATTTTCATAAGTTTTTTCTATTTTTTTTATAAAATTAGCATAATGTAACACATTCTAGTTAAACGTGAAAACTAAAAACTATTAGAAAATCACACAATTTCCTTCAGAGTGTGGAAAGTTTTTTGGAAAATATGTTTCCCTTGTCCCTGCAAGGGTTAATATTCCTCTTTTGTTCTATGCTACATTTGATTTTTATTTCCCGCTTATTTTTTAACCCTTTCGCCACACTTTTGATCGCTTTGATTGCAAATTAAATTGGTATCAGTTGTCTTACTGTATCCCCCACACATACCAAAGTAGATAACTGTAATTTCTTGAA
>NW_016213145.1:1622-1784 GCF_001687245.7 Rhagoletis zephyria | reverse complement strand
ATTATCCAGAGGAGAAGCTCGGCCAAACACTAACATATGTGTAAGTTAAATACAATGTCACCATAGAATCACGTTTTTGTTATAAAATTGCCTTGAAAAGGGCACCAAAGAACAAAACAAGCGCTAAACTAAACAATTTTCGCCTTTTATTTCCCTAAACGC
>NW_016213145.1:0-1460 GCF_001687245.7 Rhagoletis zephyria | reverse complement strand
TTTTACCAAAATCACCGAAAAAAGTTACCAAATTCAACAAAAAATTACCAAACTTATTTTATGAGCAGAACTGTACAAACATACACATCAAGCCCTAACCTCCAAAATAACAGAAATATTCCTAGAGCATTTAGATGCCTTTCTANATACACATCAAGCCCTAACCTCCAAAATAACAGAAATATTCCTAGAGCATCTAGATGCCTTTCTGAAAAAAAAAACAAATTTGAAAAAAATGTCGCTTTCGTTATTTTGGCAGTTAGGGCTCTATATGTATGTTTGTTCTGCACATAAAATAAGCTTGGTAATTTTTTGTAATATGTTAAAACTTATCAAAATATGGTGCGGCTTTAATTTTTTCGACCACTGTATGTAGACAAGTGACAAGAAAATATATCAAAAATTCAACACTTGATGAAAGCTTTCGACTCACTCAGAGACAGAGTGAAGTCTCCCGCTGAATGCCGTAACTTTTTGAACGAGAACATGCATATTTACGTAGAATTCAACTCATATATATGGTTGACGGCTACACCAGTAAATTGATGGTAATTGCAAAGCTGACGAACTGATAGGGAAAGGTAGGACCACCCAAAACCTTCCAGGAAAGGGCACTGTGGATATACTTAGCAATAACACTTTCACACAGTTTGTTAAAGATCAAACCATTCTAGTAGCCAAGGAACGCTGGAATAACATTCACCTTGCGAAACTTTCAGGATTACCTGATATTTCTATAAAAGGAAACGCTTACGGGACACTTACTAATGTAGAATCAGAACCATTTGACGTGTAAGACCGAATCGAAAAAGTTACCAAATTGAAAAATAAATTACCAAATTACCAAACTTGATAAATAAAGAAACAAATTACCAATTTTGGTTAAAAATCACCAAAGCGGCAACGCTGGTAGTGATCACATCTGCTAATACCCTGTGGGGAAAATCTCTAGTTCTGAACTGGGGCGCTTCTAGTACATTTAGACCCAGTACTGGTTCGCGATAAATCTCTTTTGCATGCAAGCAACTGGCGAATTTAACATGGCGATGTCCTAGGAAGTGTCAATTGCCCCCCGCTGCATCCCTTTTTCGATAGTTCCGAACTAGTCCTAAATTCTATAGTTCCGAACCAGTTCTAAAATCGACAGACGAAAGAAAAAAGTATCATGATTTTTCAATCTTTTCGGTTCTTCCGTGTGCGATTTTACATTATTTTCAAAGAAACGGTTTTTCAATTTGAAATTAAATTTGTTTGAATGATTGTAAGAAATGTACGTTTACATACCTTTGGCTGTAGCTGACTTTGCAGAGGTGCTCGCTGTTATTGGTTAGATTCCAGACGGTCCCAAGATGTTAATATGTTAACAAAAAGCTTTGTTTTGTATTACCAAACTATGAAATAGCATCTGCGAAGCACAGAATAGAAGCGTATTTGGACGAAAAAGCCGCCGAACACATATC
>NW_016213144.1:0-1784 GCF_001687245.7 Rhagoletis zephyria | reverse complement strand
TTTTATGGATTGTATGAAGTTTCAATTTTAGCCAACAACCGATTGCCTTGACGTTCGGAAAGAAATGGATATACATATTACTATTTAAATTCACAAAGGGTCTAACCAACAAATTTTTTATTTTACAGAAGAAGCAAAAAACATTATAAAAAGAGTATCAAAAACAGGTAGGGCTTTTTAAAAAGTGGTTTTTGTTGTTTTTGGTACTAACACTTTCAAATTTTTGTTGAGGGTGTATTTCAATATATCCTACCAAAATCTGTGAAAAAGCAGTTTCGAAAAATTAAATTGGTTTCGAAAAAGGTTTAAAAAAGGAAAAAATTCCAAAAAAAAAAAAATAAAAACTAAAAACAAAATTTGAAAACCGAAAAATTTAATTTGAAAAAAGTAATAGTAATAATAATTATTATTAGAAACATAATTGAACAAAAAATCAAAAAATTCCAAAACAAGTTAATAAAATTAAATTTGGAAGAAGTAAAAAAAATAGTTTTATTATCTTAATTTTGTAGCATTTGTCAGCCTTTCGTAGAAACAAATTCTACAGTTTAATGCGTTAAATACTTGAAAACCGAAATCTCAGAAATTCAGTTTTGAAAAATATATTTGTTTAGAATGCTATATCATTCAAGTGTTGTGCATTTCGAATCAATTTTTTTTTTAAATATTTTGTCGTGTAGACTTCTAAAGTCTACTTTTAAATATCGAAATTCCCGATGTAAGTTTAATTTTGAACTTATTACGACTCAAGTGCAACGGAGGCTACTATTTTTTCGTCTAATTTTGGGATAATTGAAACTAAAAACTCGAAAAATATTTCATGCAATCTTTTGCAGTTCAATAAAAGTTTCTGTTTCCATCGAATGCTCTCAATACATTGTTCAAAACGAACATTTCACTTTTTTAACTGCAGATTTAAAAAACTATAATTTTCAAATCTTCAAATTTGTGTTAAAAAATTACGGTTTTTATCCTACTCCTTAACAGAGCCTAACTTTCACCTTTCACTGGAGTAACACAATTTTTTGAAGTTTTGAGAAAAGTCAAAAAATGTTTTTTCAAAATTAAATTGAAGACTTTTTGCAGTTAAAGAGAACGCCCAATGCCCCTTTTATACACTATTGGCTCCATTTTTTAGCACGAAAGTTTGCAAAATTTTCATCAAGTGGACTTCAAAAATAAATTTTCAAACAAAATTTTATCTTTTATTTTCGCTTTATGCTGGACCAATTGATAAAAAAAAATGTTTGCTGTTTTGCGGAAGTTTGAAAAATTTGTATTTAACGCTGGAGATTAATGGCTAAAAGTTATGTGTTTCAACAACCTCAAACAATTGGTCACAATGTAGCTTAAAATTTGATGAAATAATATCAAAAAATTTTGTGTAAAATTCGATAATTTTTCCAAATTTATTTTTCCAATAACTTCAACTTCTATCAGACTAACATGCACTCCTTTCTCTACCCTCGGTTTTTCATTTTTGGAAAACTAGTTTTGAAAATCCATTTCGAAAACTGCGTTTTTATTGAGCGATTCTTATAAGCTTGAAGAATTGGAAAACTTCAAAATAAATTCACAGCTATTTTGACTTTTCAGCCAAAATTTCGGGATTTTCGATGGTTTCGGGGCTTTTTCCTGTTTAGCGGAACACTCCCAGTTTTTTGCGTAACAATTTTGAAATCAAAATTTGTAAGATTTAAAAATTTGCGTTGTTTGACCCAATTCGACTAGGAAGAATTTTGAATTCACTTTCAAAACCAGTTGTACCGCATCTGGCTAACTGC
>NW_016213143.1:0-1784 GCF_001687245.7 Rhagoletis zephyria | reverse complement strand
TAGTCCGCGCGCGCTTTTACAAAATACATTGAAAGCTTAAAAGAACTTTCCCCGCGGCCAAGCGATGCCCATCACCTACATATGTATAGTCAAAGCTCTCTCTGACTGTCGCTGGTATGTCGCCACACAGGCTAGATGCTCTCTCTGGCTCATACTAGGCTAGAGAGTTAGTCTCATTTTGTAGAATAGTTGAACGTTGGTTAGTAACCAAAGTTCTTTCAATAATAACCAAAGTCCTTGACCTTGAATACGAGTTCTCAGTTGAAAGTCTATNGTAAATAACTTTGTAATATATTAAGACATACATATTTGGTAATATACAATATTAAAAAATATCTGTTATACAAAAAATGTTTATATGTGTATGTATGTATATTATTTTTATATAGTGGTTATTTTGAATACTATATAAGTATGTAGAAGGAAGACATATACCGCACTGCTAGTGCATTTAAAGGATCATAAAGCGACTATTTGTTTCGTTTCCCTTTAAAGATTTCGTTAATCAAATGACAAGTGCATTGTGGAATGTTGTGTTTGGCCTTATGCACCGAAGTTTAAAAATAAATCATACATATACGCATGCAGGTAGGGAGCTTAAAAACGTCGAAGAAAATATGCGTATACTTAAATCAAAATTGAACACTTCAGAGGCTCACATTCCAAGCCTTTTTAAGGTTTCTAAGCTTTAATGCCGACAGAGTTTAAAAACGGCAACTTTTGTTGTTTTGGTGTTGTTTGTTTCGTTCACACGTAGCAAAAGTTTTTGTACCCAATCGCAGTTAAAAGCTAATTTACTAAGGCAAACGAGAAAAAAACATGGCGTAGACGGAGCAAGGAGCACTCGGTGTCCCTGCCTTTCCTCATTGCTCTTTATCCTACATGTTATGAGTTGCCGCGTGTAAACAGCACATAGATATATAGTCACAAAACGTAGCCAAAGTTGTTCTAAAGCTGTCTGTGATCTTCGCTGGCAAGCATAGCGTAAAATCTCTCTCCAGCCAACACTGATTGTTTAGCTTGAAAATATTCAAGGCCATAATATGTATACAAAATATGAACAAAAGTAATAATACGAAAAAGAACAACAAACAAAACCAAATAAGTAACTAAAAAAAAATTTAAGACGAGCTTTTATTAAAAAAAAGGACTCCCGCATCACCTTAAGGCAAAATTTCTTGTGGAGCATTTTCTTTCCTGCGCCACCTATCAGACAATATTTTTGCGGAGTTATTCCTTTTCAGGCAATTCATATGTATTAGAACTTTATCAATTGCATTAGTGCTATAAGTTTCGACACCACTTGCCCAAATACTGTCCTAAAAAATGGAATTGATTTGATGCTCACGCCGCCACTCATCTATGAAATTGTCTTCGAAAGTGAATTGAAATACTTATTTGCGGTATTGGTATTCACTTTCAGAGAAAAAGCGAATTCGCACACATTACAAAGTGCTCACTGTCTTTGGAGAAAAATGTGCTGATTTTTTAGAAGCTCGACTTCTTACTAATCTTTCGTGAACCATTTCGAATGAAATAATCGTGCTCACTTCAAAGTATCTGTATTTTTTGGTCAATATTTATTTTATTAACATTAGGTATAATCAAGAAAACAGCATAGCAGTTCCAAACCGAAATCCTCCATCGCCTGTTTTTAGCAATAGAATTTCGAACAGAAAATAATTTGTGCGATGATAATGGGGGGACCACTCAAAAAATAAAAAATTTTTTTTTTTTAATATGTATCAATCAAGCACGATGAAAATCGGTACATATTGCGCCGA
>NW_016213142.1:0-1784 GCF_001687245.7 Rhagoletis zephyria | reverse complement strand
TGAAATTCTTCCGAAAATTCGAAAATTTCCAATTCTGAGCTCTTTGACCTCAAATTCAATTTCAGTGCACTTAAGTTAGGCTGGATATTTATTTTTAGGTGCTTCACTTTTCATTTAGAACTCTGTGTTTGTGTATACTCGTACAGGTTTACGCAAGTACCCCCACCCCTCCAAAAACCCACTTCAACGCAAGCACTGACTGCGGCAACAGCATCGTACACTTGTCCTCTGGTCATTATCCTGCGCTTAGTACTACTAAGTAACCGAGCAAAGTCGTTTGCGTAAATTTCCTTTGAAATTGGGGTTATGCCAGCTTTGCTTGGTTTGCCTGCCAGCTCGAACTATCAACCACAGGCTGAATGTCAGTCAGTCAGTGAGCGCAGATTGTCATTTAGCTTAGTTGGTTATTTTTGTTGTTAAATTGTTGTTATTTTTGTTGTTAGTTGTCCTCTTGTTGTTAGTTGTTTTTGTTGTTGTTATTTGTTTTTTTTTTGTTGTTTTTATTTGTTAGGCGCACGCCATTACTGCTGCTGCCGTCTGCTTGGCTTACCAATGCTGCCAGCATTAATAGCCAGATTTTGTTGCATAATTGAAGGCGCATACCCATATTCATGTACATATGTATGTATGTATGTAGTTATGTATGTGTGTGAGTATGGTGGTTGCTTGGTAGACTCGATGCCATTTTAAATTCTCTAAAGCATAATTAATTAAACATGTAGGTAAGATGCCGCGCCATTTCAAGCATTTATGCAAACGACACAAGCATAGATAGTATAAGCTTACTAAACGCTCGCCTGTTATACTGATGTAGGCAGCATAAGTAAAATTGAAATTTCATGCAATAGCAGATGACAGCAGCAGCAGCAGCTGTAATGGTGAAATTGTATTGAGCTGGTGGGCGAACGGAGGAGCACAGTTTTAGGCGCAATTTCAAGAAAATTTACGCAGACAACATTCAAGTAATTGCTGGGTAATTAGTGTATTTCGCTTTGATGAGAAAAGCGATTTTTTCGCTCTGACCTGCAGACATATTTCTCTATATAATTATGCTGTACAAATAATTCAACTCGAATGTGTTTTTAGTGGCGCATTGCGGTTGACATTACTTTGTACATCAAAGCAGCGAACGCAGTGAAATTCGGCAGGGCTTCAGTGCCGTTGTTGCTTTTGTCTTTGTTTTCATATTTTGATAGGATGTGCATGTAGAAATTAGAGATGGGCGCGGGATATCGGGACCCACGATACTAATTTCAAAGTGTCCGGGATGCGTGGTATGGGGGAAATTTGCAGGCGAGACGGAACCCAAATTATTTTATGTTTCTCCTATTGGGACGAAAACGAACAGCAAAGCTAAAAGTTTAATTTTTATTTATGTTCCCGAACATGGTCAATGTGTCAATTTAAGTATAAAAATAAACAACTTGCAGCTCGTAGCTGGTCTTTGTACTATGTAAATTTTTAACATTATTTTTATAGTTGTTTGTGTTTCCGACAGGATAGGAGTATGATGTATTGTGGAACGATTTTCCGTTATCCCTTGCCAAATTTGGTTTGGAGTCAAACCGGTTTCGGCGTTGTGCCATCTTCAGAACGAAAAATGACACTGAAGATGGCACAACGCCGAAACCGGTTTGTCTCCAAACCAAATTTGACAAGGGATGACGGAAAATCGTTCCACAATACATCATTATTTTTATAGGTAACAATTTTCAAAAACGTGTCTGAATAAAAGCATACAGTGCTATCTGGGTCGAGTGAACTAATTAATGCAAGACCAGTTC
>NW_016213141.1:0-1784 GCF_001687245.7 Rhagoletis zephyria | reverse complement strand
GTAGTAGTAGTTTACAAGACGAACTTAGCTCAGTGGGTAGACCACCGGCCTTTGTAATCCGCAGTCGCTGGTTTATATCCCAGTGGCCTCGATGGAGAAGTCTGATGTGATGATCGCCGAAATAGTAGCTGTAACTTCTACCATTTGATAAATTATTGTTGCCTTTCCACAAAAATTTTTCACTAAAAAAATGCCTCAAACTCAATAAAATTGTTGTATAAAAATTGTTATTAGACTGAAAAATAACAAAACCAAAAAAATTATGGCATTATTCATAAAAAATAAAGTAGCTTTACAAAAGGTTTATAAATTGAAAAATGTATGAAAACGTCAATTTATAAAGCTCTTTAAACCTACTTTATTTTTTATGAATAAGGCCATTAATGTTTAGCTAAAAGTAACAAAATACAGAAAAGGTGCATATTTTAGTACCATTTTCACTAAAACAGAGTGAACTTCTTCATACTTCATAACTACGGGACTTTATTGCTTCAAGACTCTAGATATGTATTTGTGAAACTCCTATATACTATTTCAATCAGTTTTGTAGTTCCGCATATTAAGCGCTTTAAAAATTCATTAATTTCGTATCTCAATGTGTGTAAGTAAATACATACGTACACATGTACATACATACATATACAATGTATCGCTTTACCTTCGTTTTTTAAAACAAGGACGAGGTATTGTAGTATTTAATATGTATGTATGTATGTATGTATGTATGTATGTATATATGTATAAGTGCTAACAAATGCCACTTTCAGTGCCTCCGGCACATAAATCAATTTACAAATGGATGCTTAAGAGTATGCAACCTTTACTTACGTTTGACGCTGCGCCCATATGCGTTACTCCTGTGTGAATAAATAAATAAATGTGTGTAAACATACTTGTAAATAATACGTGTAAGAATTTATATTTTATTTCTGAGTACGAGACAGTTTTACCTGGGGCGAACAGGTGTTGTAGTACAAGATGCATACCATTTAGGGAAATTATTTAATTTAAAAGAAATCTGTTGCAACTTGTTTCTCTTACATACTTATGAAAAGGGTAACAAAATTGTTTCCATTTCGGGCTTTTTTTGGCTAAAGTTAATTTTCTAAGGACCGCTTTCACAAGTAACTTTTCAAATTTACTGCCTTTAAACATAAATTTTGTACTCAAGAAATGTGTTTAAATGGCAGATAAATCTTAAAAGCTAAATACTTCATAAAACTGCCCTAAAACTGTTTATACTTAGTATTCTGAACGTAGGTACAATGACCTTAGAGATAACTAAATTAAAAATTAGAAATTATAAACATATATATATATTACAGCGATTTTTGGACTTTCGTGCTTTACCACCACTGGCACCAGGAACTTAACAATAAAAGATCTGCTTATGAGCCTATAGGAATGAATTTTTAGTTTTTTGCCCTAAAAACAAATACCCAATCCAAAAGCACTCTTAATTTTCAAACTAAACCAAATTTAAATCATGTTAAGTTTCCTTTTTGCATTTAGTTTTTTATCTCTCTGAAACAAATAAAGGCCCAGCAATGGCCAATGTATGGATATTTTGTTAGAGAATTGAATTTATCGAAAAATGATGTAAGATTTTTTTGTAGAGCGTTCAATTGCTTATCTATACTACATACATATAAAATTAAAACGCGAAAAAACGTGTAAGCAAAACAGCCGATGTACTCGGTCGATTTCTATGATTCAAGTTTTAAAATGACATATATCTACCACAGTAGGACACAGTGGTATTTTTAAAATAAAATTTTAATAAT
>NW_016213140.1:0-1784 GCF_001687245.7 Rhagoletis zephyria | reverse complement strand
GATTGTAGTTGGCTGAACAAGTGAAATAGTGGAAATAAGCGACAAGAATTAAAAAGGCGAACTTAGCATAGTGCGTAGGCAACTGGCTGAGTCAGTGGGATCGTCGGTTCCAATCCTACTGAAACAAGTCTGATGAGGGAATGTCGTGATTTCCGAAATAGCTATCACTTCTAACATTTTTTCAAATTATTGTTGCTTTTCCACAATAAGTTTTCATTAAAAAAAAAAACGGCCTCAAGCTCAATAAAAAAATTGTTGAATATAATTGTTATAAGGCCATAAAATAACAAAACAGATATTTAATATAAAAAAAATCGCCTTTCCATACGATTTTTGTGTACGTCTTTTTCCATTGATAACCATGATATCTTTTATATTTTATATTTTATATTTTGAGGACAAAAATTATACAAATCCAGCAAATTTGAACATTAAAATCTTTCTGAAAACACCAAGTTATTTAAAAATCGCGATAAAACCAAATACTAAAATGGAGTATTTTAGATACTATTTCCCAACTAATAGTATTATAAAAATTAAGATCGGCAGCACTGAAAATAACCATGCCGATGTTGTCAAAATTACAACAAACACGTCGCTACTGACAACACCTTGTTATTATTCCACCATGGGTAGAACCGTTCTCTCAATTTGTCGGCCATGATTTTTTTTTTGAAGTTTGCCAACATTTTAAAATCATATAAAAGTGAAAATAAAAAATTTAAATTGTTCGAAATTGTTGTTGCTTGAGATTGAAAAGGAAAATGTGTGTGTGAGTTTGTGAGTAAATTTAAAAATTAAATTGTTTGGAAACGTCCAAGAATTTTAAAAGTGACTCTCAGCGATTCTACCTTACTACATTTTTATCATGCATTTTCTTACAGTACCTCTCATTCTTTTTTATATGACATATATACACTCCGAAGGTCGGGATAGTATTTTGAATATTCCAGCAATATATGTAAAGTAGTGGCGGCTGCTGTAGAGCATTACGCAGAGCCTGAGTTCAAGCCCAGTTTTTTCTAATAGTAGTTGCCCCTCTGTAGGTAATAGTAAACCTCCGAGTGTATGCTGTCATGGAAACAGCTTCTCATTAAAATGCAATCGCCGTTCGAGGTCGGCGTAAAACTGTCCTTTACTTTGTGTGACAAAATCACGCACGCCGCATATCGGAGGATAATAAGATAAGATAATTAAGTTTAAAAAAGAGAACCGTTTTTAATTAAATTTAGGCAACCTCACATACGAGGTTTTGCATTTTCTTGATGCGCGGTTTTGTACTTTAAACGACGATATGTAGAAGTATTGCATACATTTTTTGGTGCCTTTTCAGGTATAAAATCCACTGAGAAACGGAAGAAAACGACATCCCTATGATTTCAACTTATGCCAAGCGTTTCATAAACAAGCAATTCTGAACAAAAAACTGTTTTTTCATAAAGATGTTTAAATGGAAGCATTACAAATATGGAAAAATAGCAATCCACAAGGCTTTATTGGCAGTAGGTCCTTTTTAAAGCACATTTAACAAAAAAATAAGCTTCTAGTTTCGAAGCTAGCACAAAATAAAATTTTTTTATTTGGTGTTTACAAAATAAATATTGCCAAGTATATAAATCAAAATTGTTAAATATATATCGCTTATATTCATTTCTTCATAAAGTTGGTGCTTCTTNGAAAAAATAAGCTTCTAGTTTCGCAGCTAGCACAAAATAAAATTTTTTTATTTGGTGTTTACAAAATAAATATTGCCAAGTATATAAATCAAAATTGTTAAATATATA
>NW_016213139.1:0-1784 GCF_001687245.7 Rhagoletis zephyria | reverse complement strand
ATAGAATTAATCAAAAGACATTGTAAAAAAAAGAGTTTTATAATAAAAAATGAAATAAAATATTTCCACACATGCTATCGCTAATTTAGTTGGTCACGTGTATGTGCACTCGTCTATATTTATGTATAATTATAAGAGGGCCTCACATTGTATCATAATTAATCGATTGGTGAAAACAATATTTAACTATACTTTAGAATTAATTTTGTTTCCCATATCTTTCGTTTTATGCCCACATTGTATGATTTTATCTTCCGAAAATGTTTAATTAATTTTTGATTATAAATAGTTTGGGCTATGTTAGGTTTAGGTGGTTGCCCAACGATGCCCTTGGGCTATAAGTTTCAGTTCTTGCGACACCAATACGAATCGTAACTCCTAAGCTATAAATAAAAAGGCAAATTTCAGCACCGAATAGCTTGATTGGAGTGTGTAAGCCAAGCTATTTATACTTCAGTCTCTCAAAATGTGAAGCGCTGAGGTTATTGTCTTAGCCTGTGGTGTCTACACCCATTTGAATTGAGAGTTGCAGATGTTTGAGCCCAACTATGTAGACTCCTTGATTGGCTCCCCTTCTTCGCTGACACGTCCGTCCATCCTTCCAAGAGTAGTCCATTTGCATTCAAAGCTTCTCCCGTTCCCTTTTTTCTCGGTGAAACCCATTGGAAGGTGATTTTCTTTATCAACTCATCCTCAAAGCAGAGCTCTCCAACATCACCATTTCCGGTTACCTATATAAGTTTGATCAAGAAAAAATCAGAAGAACCTGAAACAGAGCTTAAGCATTCCCTTACTAGCTTAGAGGACACACAGCACAACGGCCTCACTCACATCGACTGCTTCCTTAATTCTATCTACGACACTGCTCCCTTCAAAAGACCTCGTTCAAGCTTCACCGCATACGTGTGGAAGTTCGCATGGGGGAAATATGTATAAAAAAGAACTCATTGATGATAGTCTGTCTGTGAGGTGATCGTTGTCATAAAATCGAAGACTCCAAGAATACTAAATGGTCCAAATCCTCAGTCACTTAGGCACGCAGTGGCCCAAAATCTGACCGCTGCCCTTCATATAGCGACTGAGCGACGCTATGAACAGCTTAATTTCAATTTTCAGGGTGGAAGTGCTCCCAAAAGCCCCACTGTTCCTAATAAGGGCGGCCCGTTGTACCCACTCCAGCTTTCCGACTAGCGTGGTATTCCACCAGACGTGAACTCCATGAAGCTATGCGCTTAACTATGATTTCATAGAGACAGGAAATAAATAGCCCTTTATCTTACAAATTCTCCATCTGAAGCAGTGGAGCAACTAATGATTTATTTACTCCCTCCTCAACTGAGGAGTTTTACTAGTTTTAGTCCGATGAATACGGTACTAGACCTATTACCAAACCAAAGTCATAATAACCCTTTTTAAAAATAGCGCTTTTACCAAAAAATTGTTTAGTTATATAAATTGAATAATCTGCTATTCTTATCTAAATTCATTACCTTACATTTTACCCTTACAGACCATTCTGAACCCACGTTCCAACAGATGCAACGCACACAAAGATAATAAAAATGTCGAAACGAAAATTTCCGAAACCAAAACAAATCTTATTAACAACGCACAGACACAATGCGCAACGACTGGACGCCGACGCAAACTCTCCTCGTTGGGTGGTACGCTCTCCGCGCGATCCTGTCGCAGTGAAACGAAGGAACTGCGCTCGGCGCTGCAAGATCGCGAAGCAGTCATACAAAATCTACGCATACAGTTGTGCTTAGGCAAATTGCCACGCC
>NW_016213138.1:771-1784 GCF_001687245.7 Rhagoletis zephyria | reverse complement strand
TGTTTCTATTTAGAAGATTTCCAGTAATAATACCCAATAACAAATTTTTGTAGTAACTACAGTATCGGTGATAACTATAGCACGCCATTTCAAAGTGATATTATGTGCCACTTATGTTTTTTTTTTATTAATTTTTAAGAATTTTCAATTAAAATACAGTTCTTTCTCTAACAACCCCCATATAAACCCAAGTATAGCAATTTGTAGAAAACTACAAAAAAGTGCAACAAATTTTCACCTAAATTTCAACCTTTTTTCTCGGAAGTGTTAGAATTTTTCTGAATACACAGTTTTACAGCCCAATCAATTTTAGTCTAATAATGTGCAAGTTTCAAGTGGCTAAAAGTTACCGTTGATTTTTTAGAATTTTTTTCGCCAAAGGTGTTGCGGATTTCTTCCATATAGAAATAAATTGAGTTTATTCTTTATATGGAAGCCAATGCGCCAAAAATATTTCTAAAAAATTAACGGTGAAACTTGCACATTATTAGTCTAAAATTGCAGGAGCTAAAAACTTTGTACTCAAAAAAAGTCTAACACTTCCGCACTTTTTTCTAGTTTTCTACAAATTGTTAAACTTGGGTATATATGGGGTTTGTCTGAGAATGAACTATATTTTAATTGAAAATTCTTAAAAATAAATAAATAAACATAAGTGGCTCACAATATCACTTTGAAATGGCGTGCTATAGATATGACCGATACTGTATATTTATAGGTCCACCAAAAATCCCAGAAAATGCAATGGAGGCACCAATAACAAATCTTTAGTATAAAACAAGTAAGAAAGTCTAAGTTCGGGCGGAGCCGAACATTAAATACCCGGCGCAAGTATTAAATATATGTTTCTTCACCTTTCCGAAACCTACCGCTAGATGGTAAGCCGGGGTGTATCAATTTTGAGTAAATTGGCGTCCTTCAATTTCGAAATATTGAAGTTTCAAGCATTTCTGAAATTTACCGTTATATGAAAAGCGGCCGTAATTTTAGTCCGATTTCAATAATTATCAACG
>NW_016213138.1:631-731 GCF_001687245.7 Rhagoletis zephyria | reverse complement strand
TGTACCATAAAAGTATTTCTTGGTAAAGAATATTTGCAAGCATCAATTTTGAATAAATTAGCTTCAATACTTACTGATTTATCGAAGATTTTGTATTTCT
>NW_016213138.1:0-497 GCF_001687245.7 Rhagoletis zephyria | reverse complement strand
GACGGACGGACAGACAGACATGGCTTAATCGATTTCTTTTTTCATCCTGATCATTTATGTATACATTTGTCTATATCTATCTCGATTCGTTTTGGCTGTTACAAACAACCGTTATGTGAACAAAGTTATAATACCCTTGTGCACAAGTGCGCTCGGGTATAAAAATGGTTAAATAAACAATTGGGTATTATAACGATAATAAAGATAACGAGAGTTTTCCGATTGAAAAATATTTATTTTCTATAATTCTATACCATATAAAATACAAGGAAAGCTTTGAGCGCTTTAAGCGATCTCTAAATATTTCAAAATAAAAATAGGGGTATATGTTTCCGGTACAGAATATTCCTAAGGGGTGAGAGCATTAAAATTCGGACTACTTGTTATGTACCACCCTAAAAAAACATACATAGTTTTGTCTATACCAGCGGTTTTTGCAAATTTTTATTTTTTTAATTTTGTTCACATAACGGTTGTTTGTAACAGCCAAAACGAAT
>NW_016213137.1:0-1784 GCF_001687245.7 Rhagoletis zephyria | reverse complement strand
ATAGGTTATAGTGACCTGATCTTTGTCAATTTTACTGCAAACTCTCTGTGAAAATAGTGCGAAATGTCATGCTTCTAGCAGCATAAATGGAGAAGTTACAACAAAGAATCTCATATCTGAACAATCAGTTGTATAGTGGCTATAGGTTATAGCGACCCGATCTTCGCCATTTTCACTGGAAGACACTGCAGTCGTTCGGTAGGCGAAAGGACCGGTTAATCTGCACGTCCTTCGAGTAGACACCGACTTGACATCTGATTTGTTTATTGTTACATTAGATATTTAGTTATAGCTTCACTTTAACCTAAGGTAAAGCAGTAATAATGGCTGTATTCAGATAACAGAATACTATGGATGAAAGCTTTCGAACTAGAAAAAAAAATGTAACTAGCGACTACTATGATTTCTGTCAAATTAATTTGAATTAAATTTTTTTCATAAATTTAAAACTAATTAAAAGTTTAGATGTTAGTTTTAAATTTTAGAAAAAAAAAATTATAGTTGCCCTCACCGGTAATGAAACCGAGTGTTAAAAATTGAACAACTCTGTGGGATTTTTCCCTCTTCTAAATTGATTAATGACCAGGGGTTCGAAGATATCTTATTTTCCTTAACTTCCCTATGCAAATAAATTTTAAATGTTTATGCTGGTTTTCACTGATCATTACTTCGACATGGCTCTGATTTCGCGAGAAGCAACGAATTGTGTTCCATTCCCAGCGCGTTAACTAAAATTTTACTTTCTTAAGCTATATTTATTTTATTACATGTTTTCTATGACGTAAATCATTATAAATTACTTTCATAATTATATAAATAAATTTATTATATTTAACAAAAAATTGTTTTATAAAAAATCGTTATATAAACCATAAAACATAGAGGCTTTCGGAAAAAGGAATAGGCATATAGATTTTTTCCCATGTATGCAAGATTTTTTATTTAATTTTTTTTTCCTGCTAATTTTTTATAAAAATATATTTTATAAAATTTTAAAATAAAATTTAAAAACGATATTTAAAAATTGTTAAAAGTTTAGCAACTTTCTAATCAGATTTTCTAAAACGCAGAAAACTTCAATAAATTTGTTATAGAAATTTTTACTTTCTAATCAAATTTTCTAGATTCCAGTTTGAGGCCCATTAATTTCTAGTATAGTAAGATGCAAGTTTGAAGCTGCACGATTTTTTATCCTTTTTTCTGTACTATGTTCGAGAACATTTTTTATATGGACGAAACTGCACAACACCGTCAATAGAAAAAAAAATGTAAAAAATCAACGGTGAGTCCTAGCTACTTCAAACTTACGATTGTAATGCCATAATTTAATGGGCTACAAAACTGCATACCCACAAAAATTCTTAAAAATACGATTAGAAATTATAAAATTTCTTTCATAACTTTTTCTGAGTTTTGCACAAAGTTTAGAAATTTTATTTTAATGTTTTTTCTTGTAGTAGATATGACCAATATTTGTATAGAAAAAAAGGCGAAAAAAATTTAAATAAAATATTTTGCCTACATTGTGAAAAATTTTCTGTGACAATACTTTTTTCCGTGGCTGTATACATAGTTTAAGAGAATCGATTCAAACTCGAAAAGCGGGAAAAATTTAAACTCGAAAGTATTTTTCGTAAAAAAAAACTTGACAGTTCAATTAAAGTTTCGAGGTTTTCCAGAATTTCGAGGCTCAGTTATGGGGTTATACTTATTGCACTTTTCACTTGTTTTGGGCTTTTTCTTTTACATAAGTATACATGAAAATGTCTTTAAAAGCAAAACTG
>NW_016213136.1:0-1784 GCF_001687245.7 Rhagoletis zephyria | reverse complement strand
AATTAGGGCTATTTTGTAGGACAAAGCGAGAAGCGCGCTAAAGTATTTACGTATATTTATGTAAAATTCATTTATGAGCGAAAATTAAATACATATATATAAATTTTTGTCTATGTCGTTTTGCGCTTTTTTGTGGCCTGAAATAAAAGTTTGCCCTTGCGTTGAACATTCGTTGGTTTTCTTGTTTTCACATCAATGTACATAGATATAGTTTTCGTTTTGCTTATTCTTTATTTTGTGTTGTGAATTATTTAATATTTTGTTTACGCTGCACTTTTCCACCTAATTTTTTGTTTAAACTCCTTCTCTTAACCACAGTTTACCCTTCATTTGAGTTAGCAGTTTGCACCCTTTACAACACAAAACTCTTTGATGCTACTGCTCTTCAACTATTTATGTAGGTATGTTTGTATTTATTTAATTAACTGGTATGTACTTGGCAGGTATTATGGCCCGCGAGCAGGTCAAAGTATACACAATATGGTCGATATAATACGAGTTTTATATAATTCTCATTTTTTAAGAGGCGTCGCAGAGGTCATGCAGTTGTTCCTGTTGGTCTGGAAGGTAGTTCACCCATCAGGTTATTTGAATGGTAGAGATGGTCGGTCAGTTTCTCGCGAACTGGCTCACCTAATCACGTTTTAATTGAGCCATAGCTCCTTTAAGAGAATTTCGGCTTGAATCATTATCAGCGGTAAGCATCATGCGGGGTCTTAAAGTTTCGCAGAGAAAAAGCACTTCCAGTTTTGTGCTCATGGACGAAGGTGGTTAGGTGTAATTTTCATGAAAAGCTAGCTTGGCGGGTTTAGAGCTTAAATGATTTAAATGAGTGATTTAATGAGCGTTAGCAGATCATGGTTGCAAAAGAGAACGTGTTCGAATGGCCCAAAAAGAGTCGCAATTTACACCGAATGTAGAAGCTTTTAATTTTAATAATATATTGATTGGGGCTTTTTTTGGACGAGCGAAATAGTTCTATGTGAAAATTTTGGATCGTCACCGCATAAAAGTGCATACTTATCGACATATTTTTTCTACTTCCGCCATTGAGCACAAATTTACGCAGTCGCCATTTCAGAATGAGTCAAATCAAAAGAGATGAGAATCAGACGCTTCTAGTGCTTTAAAAACGACCCTTATCCTACTTTGCCAAGTATGCATAACTAAGCCTTTACTTTTGTGGTTCGTTTTTTCGGTTTTAATAGCCACTTGTTGAGGGAAGTAGAAGGATGTGTATTTGATTCCAAAATATTATAACTAGGAAGTAGTCTCTTGCACATGATTAAGAATCACATACGCCACATTGTTGTCCAGAGTTCGACTCCAGAATGCGTAGGTCTGGGGTTCGTTTGCTGGTCTGAGAAACGTCCAAAAAAGTTCTCCCAAAAGCGTCGTCTCTCGCCAGGCAACAGCAATCCTCTGACTGTATTTTAGCCATTAGAAAAGCTTCTCATTGAATCATTTGCCGTTCGTGTGTGATCACATAAAAGAGCACACCACAAGTCGGAGGAGAAGATCGGACGAATTTTGTAAGTCGATTTGAGTAAATCCTCTGAGCGGCCGGTCTAAAGCATAAATTTTCAGGCAAATTTTTGCCATAAGGGATGCAACCAAAACCAACTATCAGTCAATTTACAGTTTAGTTTTTTAGCGAGTCAGTGTTGCAAAACTATTTGCCTCTACCAGCCCAGCCTACCAAGCACCTCACTTTGCTGATCTTCCCTCCTTCCACCCTACCTTCCATTGTTCAGCGTTGCATTTGCAGATGCCTTACAAGTGCT
>NW_016213135.1:0-1785 GCF_001687245.7 Rhagoletis zephyria | reverse complement strand
ACATTATTGTGGAGTCAATTCACTTATGCCTCAACTAAATATTTGCACTGTTCCCGACAGTTAATATTGTCAACGAAGCTTCTATGCATGTATGTAGTAAATATGGCATTGTTGTTCAATGCTGTTTTGTAAGTAGGTATATAATTACATAGTAAATCCTTCAATAGAAGCTTAATTTAGTTACTGTATTATAATGGATGTGGGGTTTATAAACTAATTTGCTGCTGTTTACATCAATAAATAATCAACTAATGGTTTTATCCATTAATACGGTTCGAAAAGAAGTTATGCAAGTATGTATATGCATAAAATAAGCTTAATTAATTGGGAATAAGCAAATTAAATGGAACACATTTTAGAATTTAGATAAATTACTTTAAAAATTACAACACCGAAACTAACCTCAAATTTCAGATTTTTTTTAAATCTTTTCATATATATATTTATTACTAAAAAGAACAATTTTCGGCCCATTTTTTACAGTAGGTATTGCAGCCTTTGTAGGCAACCTAATAATTGAAATTAAAACAATGTGTTTGGTACAAGGGAATTTTTTTAGAACAACATAGAACAATTTTTATTTAGCATATTGACTTTGTATTTGCTCTCAAAATTTCTGTCCGGACATTACTTGGAAGCGATATTGAGATGATCATCAAGTTCAAAAGATTTCTGGGAATTTTTATCTATGTAGAAAGAACAGAATCTGCAAGAATAATTTGAAGAGAAAATATCGAAGGTCATAAAATGGTTTATAAAAATCAACTAAAGTTTGGATTAACTATACAATCATTGTACATGTTCGTTGCGAACGCTTTGCGTCGGACGTTTGTAATCGCCAGCTCCACTGGCCTAGCAAAAAACTTTAAAATGAAAGGCACGACGTTTGCAGGTTCACTACTCTTCTTAAAGATTAGACATAAAAGGATTAACGATACATTAAAAATATGTAATATTTGTAAGATACAGCTGTCCACTGCACGCTATTCCTTTTTTCATTAGTAACTGTGGTTTTTTAAAGCGATATTTTGGTGTTATTTACAGATAGGGTGATAAAAATTAGTTATATACAAAACGTGGCGTTTTAGTCTTTCCCTGGAGATCTTTGTTTAAAATCCTCTCACGACAATTAGTTTTTTTTTTTAATTCAAAATAAAGAGTCTAATCAGTCTGAACGAATTTCTGGGTGCACTCGCGAATGCTTCCCACACTATAGATGCATTTACATGAGGCGATTTTTTGACAGGCGAAAATTGTCTACAAAAAGTTGACTTCCTGTCTACTTTTAGGCCAGCGATTTTTTAATCACCAGCTACATGAGCGGGATTTGTTGAGCAATGTTGAATTGCTTACAAAAGCAAGCAAACAGACACATACAGTGTGTTCAGTGTACCGGTCAGAAAAATATGAACTGTCACGACGAAAAAATGTCAAAATAGAGTATGAATTTGCAACAATGAACTTAAAATGATTATGAAATGTGAGTTTTAAATCAAAATAAACTCCCAGATCTTTTTAGATTTTATCTAACAATTTCAGCTTAGTACCAGCAAATTTATAATATGTGCTTACTGTATTCAATTTTCTAGAATAAATCATATGAAAATATTTGTCGATATTTAGAAAAGGTGATTTTTTTCACGGCAAGAGTTAATTCTATCCAGATCAGATTGAAGAGAAGCAGAATCCCTAGGTCTCATTGGAACCGAATAAACCTTGAGACCATAAATGATTGGTTGATTTGATGAATTGAGAATAATAAACAGGAGCTAATGTCATCTACAT
>NW_016213134.1:0-1785 GCF_001687245.7 Rhagoletis zephyria | reverse complement strand
AAAGTACCTTACTTTTGTTGCAAATTTTCTTGAAGAAATAATTATTCGAGCATTTTTTCTTAAGATTTCTGATTTTATAGAAGAAAATTTCTTTTTAATTTCTTGTGTGTAATTTAATATGAAATTTTCGTATCTCCTGAAAGTTTCAAACATAAAAATCCAAAATAACGATTAAATTTTACCAAAAAAAAAATTAAGAAATAGAGATTTTGCAATGATCCAGAATTAAAAATCTCTGTATTCAACGGTTATTTTTGGCGCCGTATTAAATCAAATCCAAACATTAACCAAAAGCAATTACAAACATTAATAAAATAAAGCAACGTCATACTCAGATTTTTACGAGAAATCGCCTATTGCCAGCAAATTTGGCAAGCGACAGTAAATATTTCATTGTCATACCCATATGCATCTAGTAAATGCAGATTTTTAGCTGAGGTAAGCACTGCAATATTATACAAACTAATACATGAGGCCATGAGAGCAGAAGTGGCCTCAAATGTGATGAATTTTAAAATAAAAGTCGGTTATTGCTTAAATAGTTTTCAGATACACAACTGCTTGGGGTACAATCCAATTAAAGAATAAGCGACCTTTATTTTAAAATTTATCATATTTGAAACTAGTATATATATAAGTCAAAAAAATAATAATTTGCCCCCATGACCTCACGTAAAAATAAGGTCGGATTTTTAATGCCGCCACCCCCTAGGATTGTTCTATATCGAAAAAAATATACTCCTATATTTTTATTTTGAAATAAAAAAAATTTAGGGAGTGCTAAAGCGCTCAAAGTTTTCCACNTTATCATATTTGAAACTAGTATATATATAAGTCAAAAAAATAATAATTTGCCCCCATGACCTCACGTAAAAATAAGGTCGGATTTTTAATGCCGCCACCCCCTAGGATTGTTCTATATCGAAAAAAATATACTCCTATATTTTTATTTTGAAATAAAAAAAATTTAGGGAGTGCTAAAGCGCTCAAAGTTTTCCACGTATTTTATATGGGGAAAAAAACAACTTTTCGTAGAAATAGTGTAGAATTCTTGAAAAATCAGTGGCTGCGTTTCTTTATAAATTCCGGATAATCCAATTTCACAGCCGGAATAAACAGAATGCGTTTGAGATATACGTTATAATATCATCAGGAATGTTCTAAAGAATAAGTAAACAAAAAAGTTTATTCCAAACGCTCAGAATGAATAAAGAAATGCAGCCAATATTTTTCGATCGGAAAATTTTGCTTACCTTCAGGAGATTCCCAGTAATAATACCCAATTGTTTCTTTAAGCATTTTTTCATGGTAACTATATTTTATAGGTTCTCCAAAATCCCTAGAAATTGCAATGGGGTGACCAATAAAAAATCTTGAATCCAAAGAAATGGTTAAATAAACAATTATATATTGAAATTGCAAGTCTCCTGAAGAGAACCACAAATAATACTGATTTTCAAGGATGGTCTACCATTTCTACGAAAACTTGTTTTTCTCCTATATAAAATACATGGAAAACTTTGAGCGCTTGAGCACTCCCTAAATTTTTTTTGATTTCAAAATAAAAAAATAGGGAAATATTTTTTTTTAGGTTCAGAACAATCCTAGGGGGTGGTGGCATTAAAATTCCGTCTTTATTATTTTGGACCACTCTAATGTACATACATATACGCAGCTGCAAAGATATTGTCTTCATTCTTCTTCCTGGCAAGCAAATGAAAAGTGCCAAATGACCTTAAGTTCTGTTCAACGTGTGCCGCACATGTGTTACAAGGTACTCGCACT
>NW_016213133.1:0-1785 GCF_001687245.7 Rhagoletis zephyria | reverse complement strand
TCTGCATATGAAAATTGGGTAGTTTTTTTTTTTGTTTGATGCAGTAAACACCGTTTAACTAACCCTCGCTTTTAATGTTTTCCCCGCTTATTCTAACCAATAGCTGGGTAAAAGCGTACCTTTCAGTACACAGTCGCAGTTGTTTGGATGGCTAACCCAAAAATTTTACAATTTCTCATACTTAGTTAAGTGGTGTTTATACTGTATCAAAATTTTGTCCTTAAATATGCTTGAAAATTTCCAATATTAATTTTTGGAAAAATTATTATTTCAGGACTAATATGCACACGATCTAATCATCGAATTTCGTTCTGCAAACTTTACTAACTTAAAAAGAGAAAATTTATTAAAAGCGCATTTTCAATACCTATTCGTCCTTGTAAACCCAAAAACTTTATTGTTTTTAAATTCTACATAATTTTCTCTCTCATTGGGTGTCCATATTGTTACTCTACATTGCACGGATTTTTTTAAATAATTTTATTAATTAATCATATCATTAAAATTTCAAATTCCTTTGAAAAAAGATGCTGTCGTCAGAGTGAAAAACTAAAAACGCAGTTTTTCTATATTTGGCCTATAGTTTCGGGAGCATATCGATTCTTTTGTGTATTTTGAAATTTTTTTGTTTTTTTCGCACGTTGTAATAGTTATAATAGAACGGAGCTTGGTACTTATGAACGTGGCACTAAAGATTCAATTGCAATACGCTTATGGTCCACTCTGTTTCAAGACAAGGTCTATACAATCTCGGAATGTGATGATATAGATTTTGAGATACTTAGGAAGGCACAATTACAGCTTCACTTTTCATAACTGGTAACAAGAATTCGGACTCTATCCAGTAGTATGACCACCTTCGAACTTTGTGGACTCACCATAGGATTAAATTTGATTTTTTTAGGTCCCAGTTTTTCGCGGCCTATTAAGGGCCATTACGTTACCATAAATACTACAACCAAATTGTACAGCCAATCTCTGAAAACTATAAGCAATATTGAAGAACATCGGAGTTCTTTTGGCAAACTTGAACACCTTGTTGTACCCTAAAATGGCAGCGTATTTTTCCGGTAACGCCGGTGTATCTCGGAATCATAGAAAGCACGTATCGGTGTAAACATTCATGCCCTGACTTCAGCCTTCGGCGACTATAGTCAATTCGTTCAGATAATGTTCATGCTAACTAATATATATACTAATACGATCGTAGAATCCGCACAAAAACTGGCCCGTAACTTTAATCGTGGTCGTACATTCTTGGCCGACAGATCCGCTGTTGAAAGATGCCGAAACGGTGTAGTCCTAAGTTCCCCGGTTGTGTTGAGGAGTATGATTAGCACAAATTTAGTATATATAAATGTATGCATATCGCCGCAAGTGGCTACAAACATAATAACTACTGGCGATCACTTTGATGAGCGCGCTTCATNTTATTAGTGGCTTCAATAAAGTTAGAAGCCTCATTATTCAATCACGAGCTACCTAACGGCTCTAAGCTGAGCCTCATCGGCAGATTAGTGGCCTAAGGCATAAACAAAGATACATACAGTGGTAGAAATAATTATAGTGGCACCACATTTGGACAAGTTTTAAAATACTATTTTTGTTGTTATTTAATTTTGTTTCTTTTTTTTTATAAAACTATAGTTTATTCTTTAATAAAACCCGTATAAATTCAAGTTCCCAACTTTTTGCATATTTTAAATATTTCAACAAATTTTCTTAAAATTTTTTAATTTTTTTAATTAAATTTCCTAGAAAGATTCTGAGTATGCAGTTTTTTAG
>NW_016213131.1:0-1785 GCF_001687245.7 Rhagoletis zephyria | reverse complement strand
GTCCCTACCTATGTAGTTTAGCTATTGGTTTTCATATTACGTTTTTTTTCTCATAATAAAGTTATGCAGATATCAAATTACCGGAAAGCAAATAAAATAATAATACGAGTGTATAGAAATTTTCACACTAACTGTACGCATAAAACTACTACAAATATATGTATGCTAAGTACACGTTAATACAGTACAGTAAATACCCAGTGCAAGGACCTTTTATATAAATGTTAATCGTACGGTAACAGTAAACGTATAAATAACAATTAGATAAATGTTGTGCTTGCAATACGTATAAGTAAGTATGTTGATAAACAGTGCCTTTAATATATTCGATTATGACTATAGTGCGAAAAAATCATATATATAATACTTAGCAAAGACACATAGCAAACTTAAGTGTGCGCGTAAATATAATTCCATTTAATTGCTAGTAATAGCAGTAAATAAAAGATAATCATCTAAGAAGTGATACCAGTGCCTTAAACAAATATTTATGTATGTACATATGTACTTAAATTAACAACGCACACTAAACATAGACTTCGTCCAACAAAATGCGAGATTGTGAAGGTTCAATGCTACTGGAGATCGGCAGCTCTAACAATTGGTAAGAAAGCACTTGGAATTTATATAATATGTACTATATGGTACATTATTGTTTATAAATTTATGCCGTATATATTTTACTAACATAAATGTGTAAAAAAATAGCGATATCTCTTCGAACTGAGCTTAAATGCTTCTGGCGCAATTTCGCTAGTAAATTATAAACGAGTACATAATTTTTAAATTTCATAATTAGACATTAAGAGCTTTTTTCAAGCTGATTTGTATTACCGATTTTATGGCCTGACCTTGCACTCATTTAGCACAGCTTGGTATTCATTGCATAGCGAACTAAGTATTTAGTTAGTTTTTCGAACGGATTCAATTAGTAAGTTACATTACAAACTGTCTAGTTGAGGGGATAGTTTGTGTCGGTTAGTTACCAAATTGCATACTCGTAAGTCAGAGTATTTATACGATATGGCAATTTTAATAAAGTTTGAAACGATTTTTTCTAACAGTGCTCCCCCTCTGTTTTTCATGGCAGAATACACTCGGAAGTTTTCCATTGCCCCCCGAGGGGCGACCGCTATTAGAAAAACCTTTTCTTTTCTTTTATTTTTGATGTTAATCGGTAACTAGGCTCGATCCTTACGAATCGGTTTCACTGATCTTTAGGCCTGCTGTGAGTTATTTTAAAATTGAGAAAAGCGACCCTCATTGGCGAGCCATTATTGTCGATTATTTCAAGATCCAATTGAATGGGAAGACATATTTTTCCAACAAGCCGGTGTTAAGTGAAGAAGAAAACACTTGGTTATCGAGTTACTTCTCGAAAACGGCTAGTCAATTGGTCAGCAAGGTAGTGCAATTTAACGCGTTTGGATTACGAACGAGCCAGAAACTCATACATTTGAAAAATATTGGGCCGTATGCTTAAAACCTAAAAAAATGCTTTTTCTTAAAATTTCAGAACTTTTACTAGATTTGTTCAAATAAATTTTAGTAAAAGGTATGCCATTAAAAAACAATTGCTTAGGTTTTATCCATACGGCCCATTGTGTGAAACACGGGCCCATTTCAAAAAAAAAAGAAATCTAAAATTTACCCGAAATTATATTTAAACACTGACGGCATAAAACTGTCTTATTTGTTATAAAGTGAATTTTCATTTTGAAATTATGTTATCTCAATACATTTTTATAACTTTCATGAGCATGAAATGGTATTATAACTTTGGTC
>NW_016213130.1:0-1785 GCF_001687245.7 Rhagoletis zephyria | reverse complement strand
ATTATCCCAACTCAAAGAACAAGAATCAGGAAAGACAATCCTTTTCACAAGTTCCAAAGAAAATGACAAGCGATCTAAAGAATTTTCACTAATAAATCAAATATTTTTTTCTACAATCTTCAGACGACCCATAAGCCAGAATGTCACATGCACACTTACATAAGTGGCAGGGTAATCGATAAGCTAAGCATGCTATGACTTGAAATATGCTGTGTGTGTAGGTGCGATGGGCAACCGCTTACAACTGAGGGTAAGTACATACATATGTACGTAAGTACAAGCCAAGTAAAGGGCGCACTGTCTTCGAGGCGAGGCAAAGTGTATTCTTGAGCGTTGCAGGAGATGTGCAACATAAATCACACCCGAAATGCGTTCGCTTCGTTTTTATGTATGTAAATGCGTAGTTTTAGAATGCAATACAAGTGAGCTATGCAACATGATGAGACCAAAACAAGTGGAAGAGTTCAATGAACGCATCGCCAAGCCGGCAGGTTGACAAAGTTAAAAAAGCAGCAGCACCTAAGGTTGCATTTAAAGGCTGGAGAAGAGCGATAGAGGATGACAGAGCTGAAGTTGCTGAAAAATATTCAAAGTTTGAACTTTCCACTGAACAATATTTCAGCACATACCCACTGCAGCAAGCGATCACATTTCAACGCTGCCACAAATGATAGCTTTTTATCAATTTTGGCGTACTCAAGTAGGCGATTCAAAGGAAAAAACATTAAGCGAAGCATTCATAAAAACCCAGCAAACTGCTGGGGCGCACAGTGGTCGGAGAAGCCATGTTTTAGGCTAAAAATTAGAAGGACAGTTACGATTATTTATAATAAAACTGCGGAATGGTAGAATTGTTGTAATGCTACACAATTTTTCAGTTTGACAGTTGACAGCTGTCAAATAAACTGTCAATATCTCTAAAATTAAGAAAATCTTTTTGAAAACACCACTGATTACGTTTTTTGACATGCTGATCATGAATTTTATGCCAAATTGAAACCTTGGCAGTGGACAGCTGTCAAATGGACTGTAAATTTTTCTAAAAATAAGACAATTTTTTATAAATGCCACTGATTAGGTTTTTCGACATGATTGTCAGGAATTTTACGTCAAATTAAACCCTTAGGTGTTAACAACCGTCGAAGGGCTGTCAATTTTCCTAGAAATATTGAAAATTTTCCAGGTACGTTGAAGTCCTATATATATATATATATATTTATCTTTTCTGTAGCGCATTAAAATTTTTTCAGTTGACAACTGTCAAACCAACTGCCAGTTGAGTAACACAATATGTATATTTGTTTAGTAAAATCTGATTTATTTTATACGAGGGAAAATATCTAAAATGAGTTTATAATCAAATTATGAAACAACGCTGTTCTAAAAATATTTTNCTTTTCTGAAATACATTTGCCCTTTTATGAAATACATTTGTGTTTCTGAAATACTGTTGGAAAAGGTGTAGTTTAAAATTTGTAATGATTTAGATTAAGAACCTCTATTTCAATTTCATTTTTTTTTTAATTCCTTATACCTTTTTGAAGACTTTTTTATAATTTTTTTTTTTTTTTGAAAAATAAGCCATCTTATTAAGGTGTTGATAAATTAGCAACCAAGTTTTATTATGTAATATTTCATTTGAAATCATCATTTTCCATGTTTCATAAAAAAAAAAATTGTTAAAAAAGCTATCAACTCATAACTGTTAGAACGTGCCACGATATAATTCGTTAAACTAAACAGATTCAACGGCTTGCTCAGCAAATATTATTAAAAATACTAATT
>NW_016213129.1:0-1785 GCF_001687245.7 Rhagoletis zephyria | reverse complement strand
AACTAGAACTTAATGGGTATAGTTTTAATGGATATGCGAGGAAAATTAAATAAAATGAAAACAAATAAAAATGTTTTTGCGGGCAGGTGGATTTACGTCCAGAGAATAAAGCAGGGATCACACGATTTGTACATTTTTAAATTTTGGCAGTCACAGAATGGTGTGACCTAGAAATATTAATGGAGAATGAGTTAGTTAATTTTTGTGCGTGTACTACATCTTTTGTATCTCTTAAAGATAGTCCCTAACCCAGTGTGGCCAAAATATCTTCGGCTGCCCTAATGAATCCTAAAAGATAGACGAATTCCTTATAACAAAGGGTTTGACCATTGAAGATGTAAAATAAATCAGTCTTTGTATGGTCAAAGCAGGACAGTGATAGAGGATATGCTCCGAAGTTTCATCATCCTCGAGACAGAGCCAGCATTCCGACTCTGTGATCGCACCTATTCGGCGCAAGTGGAATCGCAATTGGTTGTGACTGATGGGGCACCCAAAAAGTAGCCTGATGTCATTTCTAATTACTGAAACAATGTCGTTTCTATTGAAATGGTATCCGGAGAGCCTGGGCTGTCTAAGGCCCCTCACCGCTCCCCGGTACTTACTGCGTTCCGGGTGTACCCACTCAGTAATTATGGCTCTCGAAGAGGACCAACTGAGAACTCAGAATGGTTCAGGTCCCGAAAAGGCAGTTAGCGATCCTTCTCGTGCCAACTAGTCGGAGATCACGTTGTCTTCGATTCCACAATGGCCTGGTACCCAGCACAGTTTTACCGTGTTTTTGGCTGCCAAAATTTATAGCATGTCAAAGCAGTCTCTAGCCAGCCTATATTTGATAGTCCTGTTTGAAAGGGCCCGGATGGCTGCTTGGCTGTATGAAAAAATAACAGAAATGCGCCCTTTAAACCCGTTCCAATGGTTTTTCCAAAAATATGGAGAGGAGTCCATCCCAGGAGCACTTCTAGANAAGCAGTCTCTAGCCAGCCTATATTTGATAGTCCTGTTTGAAAGGGCCCGGATGGCTGCTTGGCTGTATGAAAAAATAACAGAAATGCGCCCTTTAAACCCGTTCCAATGGTTTTTCCAAAAATATGGAGAGGAGTCCATCCCAGGAGCACTTCTAGAGCCGCAGTTGAACACGTTCTTATAGATCCAGTGCACGATAGACATGCTCAAAAAAAAAAAAATTCCACTCTGTGTATGTCAAAATGTAGAAATCAGTACAAATTTGCAAACCCTGATATCCCTGCTTAAAACATTCTCGAATTCAAACTACTTTGCCATATTTCTAATTTCCCAAATTTACATCGGCGCACCTGCCTGAGCTCGATTGCGGCTATGTCAAAATATTATCACTGTCAGAGCTTGTGATATGAAACTGCATGGCGAATGAGCTGGAAAAGAAAACTACCTTCGAGGCACGGTCAACGAAAAGAAAAAGTGGAAGCAAATGTCTGCCTGTGGACTACTCAGCTCGGTGAACCAGGGATGTGTGCTTCTACAAGCTCATCCTGACCGAGAGTGGACCGCTAGCAGTTAAAAGAACCTCTGTCTTGACAGGACACTGGCCGTTTAGAGTTCACGCGATGCGACCAAATATCATACTGGATCCTCTCTGAAGCAGCTGCTTCGGGGACTAAGTTTTCAAATTATCTCAAAACTTCCTCCTAAACTACCTAACTTTTGCAATGCTTATGATCTTAGTGAGCCGTTGCGTCCTGTGCTACCTTCTTCTTCTAGAGTACTGTTTATGTGAAGTTGCTAACAAAACCTCAATTTCCCACG
>NW_016213128.1:0-1785 GCF_001687245.7 Rhagoletis zephyria | reverse complement strand
TTCAGAGTTTGCAATATTTTTTTTTTTAAAGTTCAAAATTTCGTAACTTTCTTTATCATTTCAAACTGTTTAAAGATCAGTGGGTGGTATTTTATAAAAAAACTAGCCTAAAATTGTTAAAAGTTATTTCGACAACACGTAGCAAATATTAGCCATTCCTTTTCAAGTGGGATGGGTTTCGTAAAAAAATTATATCATGTCTCCGATTTGCAGCTTTTGTTAATCAAAGAACCTTCTAGAAATGGGCGTGGCAAATTTAGGATCAAAGTTCAGAAACTTAGATGTTATTGTGGATTTTTTTCAGAGTATCAGTATTGCGGAACAAATGTTGTTAACGAAGGGTTATACTGCCGAAATCCGTAATAAAATTTGCGTTTGTCGCCATTAAGAATAATCTTGCCGTACAAATATTATTTTTAGATAGGTATTCCATTGAAATCCGCAAACAAATTTAAATTTTTGCATAAACCCGATTTTTAATACCTCTTTAAATTTATCTATTCATAAGTTTTCAAGAAAACAAATTACAAAAAATTTTTTACGCTCACAAATTAAACCATCTCGTCATAAAAAAATATTTTAAAAATAGTTTTTGAAAAACGCCCACTTTTTTGAAACATGTTTTTCAAAGAGAATTAAACAAGGAATATGGCGGTGGAACTTCAAATCCCTAATTTACTGGTCTTCACTATGCAAATCAACTTCAAAAAGTTGAACTGTTAATAGCTAACTTAACTTTAGGACAATCATAGTATGTGCATACAAACATACATATATAAGTATAAGTATAAGTAGTACTAACTTACATAGTTTTCAAAATTGTTACTTCAACAAGAAAAACTTCCGCCACAAACCGAATTCACCGCAACATTTTCAATGAAGCTATGTACTATATATGTATATAAAGTTATGAAGAGCTGAGGAACCACAAACAATAAACGAAATGCTAGCCAAGATAGAAATTCATACACAAATACAACAAAAGCAATGCTCATGCATGATTGCATATGTAGCTTGCAACTCCAAAGCGCTGTGCCAATCAATGCACTCGAACAAAGTACAAATGTACAGATTGCTATTTTGTACTTTTGAACCTGCATGAAGGGGCACTTTACTCAACATACAGATGCCATCTACATACATGCATGCATACGAGCATATTTACACACATATATCGTACATGTAAGTATACGTTCATATACGCATGTTTAGAGCTGTAAACACACGTCAGATATGTTTGCTGTGTAAGGCAATGATGTGTTGGAAGCTAGTAAGACATCTTGCCACAATGTTGTTATCGTGTACGCTGTCGACACCAATAGCGCTGCTAATGCTGATGGCGATGTCTTTATCGTGCAATATTACAAGAATTGGTACTTATCTACTGGCGTACATATTTTCACGACGGAACTGCTTTTAAAGTAGAGAGAGATTGCAATATATGGCCATTCTTATGATATTGGCCAGAGGATTTTGTATTTATTTGATGGACAGGATTTATTTATATGTAGATATATATATATATTGGTAAATGTTGCCTGTAGCATGTTGACATGCTCTCAATGAAAATATGTGGCATTTAAAGTTGAATCGTGAATATATTGTATGCTCTATCCAGGCAAGCTGCTTTATAATGCTCGATTGAGACTCTATCCGCTGGGTATAGCACCCATTTTCCCCAAAGGAAAAGATCAGAAAGATAATTAAATGCCACTTGGTTATTAGGTTAAAAATATCAACTTTTGCGAAAGACGTGAATGTTGCGGGTGACGCCATCAATGCCGT
>NW_016213127.1:0-1785 GCF_001687245.7 Rhagoletis zephyria | reverse complement strand
TTTTTGTACCTTAACTTCACTGATTTACCTTTTTTTTGTAACTTCACTGCCTTTAATTCTTGGTGTCTTTTGTTTGCAAATTCCAATTTAGAGAAATTTTTTTTTTATTTTTTATTATGCACGCCCTAATCTGCCACTTGTATGCTTTATTCGCACAATTTTTCTCGTTTACTTGGCTGGCTTTACTTCTCCTTTTCTTTTGTTTGCAAATTTCAATTTTTAATATTAATATAATATAATTTTTTGTTTTTTATTCACGCCCAAATTTTTAATTTTATTTTTTTAGGCACGCCCTAATCTGGCGCTTGTACGCTTTATTCGCTTAATTATTTTGTTCAATAGTTAATTTAATTTAGCGTTTGATAACCGCCCCGCAAACTCTTTATGTTTATTTATTTAGTTTTCCTTTTAACTTTAAAGGATNGTTATTTATTTTTTTTTTAGGCACGCCCTAATCTGGCGCTTGTACGCTTTATTCGCTTAATTTTTTTGTTCAATTAGCTGGCAAGCCGATAGTTAATTTAATTTAGCGTTTGATAACCGCCCCGCAAACTCTTTATGTTAATTTATTTAGTTTTCCTTTTAACTTTAAAGGATCTTTATGATTTCTTCTTTTGTTTTTTTTTCGACTGTCTTTTTTTTGTTTTTAGAACATCCACCGGACCGCACTGACCGCACATTTTGACCGCATTTGAGAAACTGAGTTATGTGCCTTGAATTTTTCTTTTCTTTGCTCACTGGCGAGGAGCACACATATGTATACCTACGTACATGTGTATGTGTGCAGTTTATTGTGTCGCTAGGTCGCAGGTTGCCTTTTTAGCGAAAAGGACCATGTATATAACTTATGGGTAGGCCAAGTGGGGCACAGGGTGCGCCGGAGGAACGAAGATCCGCAATAAATTAAAAAGCTGATAGATTTTGTATAATTCAAATAATTCGGCACAATGGTTTTATTGAACGTATTGATNATGTGTATGTGTGCAATTTATTGTGTCGCTAGGTCGCGGGTTGCCTTTTTAGCGAAAAGGACCATGTATATAACTTATGGGTAGGCCAAGTGGGGCGCAGGGTGCCCCGGAGGAACGAAGATCCGCAATAAATTATAAAGCTGATGGATTTTGTATAATTCATATAATTCGGCACAATGGTTTTATTGAACGTACTGATGGTTACAGTTGGGTGAATGTACGAATCCAATGTAGCCCGAGTGGCTTAATTAATAAAGATCGATAGATAGGAGGAAGTGCGATGCGGCCGCGGCGATGGTTAAACAAAAAGTGAAAAGTTACATTACTTGCGAACACAGGTCACCCCATGTCATCGCTTACAATATCAGCAACCATTNATAAATTATAAAGCTGATGGATTTTGTATAATTCATATAATTCGGCACAATGGTTTTATTGAACGTACTGATGGTTACAGTTGGGTGAATGTACGAATCCAATGTAGCCCGAGTGGCTTAATTAATAAAGATCGATAGATAGGAGAAAGTGCGATGCGGCCGCGGCGATGGTTAAATAAAAAGTGAAAAGTTACGTTACTTGCGAACACAGGTCACCCCATGTCATCGCTTACAATATCAGCAACCATTACAATGCAGTTTATTTCAACGGATAATTCACAATAGCAAAGCATTAGGGTTGCCAGCCGCACGCATATTATAATTTACATTTAAAAAACAAAAGCATGAAATCAATCAAACTGTATGAGATTGGCGTCCATGCCCTCGACAATGCTGGTTCCCAAGTAAACGAAATTCTCTACTTTCTCGAAATTATA
>NW_016213126.1:0-1785 GCF_001687245.7 Rhagoletis zephyria | reverse complement strand
CACATAACATATATGATTACCAAACTCTCTTATTTATTTATTTATTTATCGTGATTTTGTGGCTAGAAAAAAATTTTTGACGATTTGGGGAAGAACATATAAAGCATTTATTAACATTCGAGTAAAGTTTGATGATACGAAACCAATTGCCCATCCGAAAAAATATTTATTTATACGAAATAGTTTAAGATCATCGGAATAGAGTAAAAATCTGTAGAATTGGAAGCAGGAGCCCGATGTCGTTTATAAAAAGAACGAACAAAAGTGATGCCAAGATGTAATCGTGGGAGAACAACTGACGTTGCCACAAAAAAGTGGGACTTACAGCTTTCGACTTCAACAAACAAGGACTTATTAAAAAGATAAGATCCAACTTAAAAAAAAGAAAATCGAAAATCTTTCCAGAAATCTACATGGTCTTAATATGAAAACCGTCTTTGAATGCTGAGAAAGAAGAAGAATGCAGAGAAAGATGTCAAGTTAGCAACAATGGAGCGCCTGGTAACAAACCCGTGTTAGTGCACCTTAACAAAGCTCTTCCTCCAGGATTTAGTCAGAAATACTCGGAAAGATAGTACTGAAGATATATTATATTTTATAATTTTTTCGAAAAGTTCAGAACAAAGAGTCAGTTTAGCAATAGGCCTATAGTTAGCGACATCATTTCAATTGTCAGATTTGAGTACTCGAGTGATGGATGCAGTCTCCATCTATAAATTAATGTACCAGGAGACAGAGATATATTAAAGATATGACATAGAGGAACACACAAGGATAAGCTGGATTGCTTCATAACATAAGCACAGCAGCCAACACTTTGGTGATAATCTCAAGTCTCAGACTGGAAAATAATTGGCAGAGAATCTCGCTTCACAAAAATGTGAGTCCACTGGACTATAATTATACATACATACCGATTATAAAGGGAACTGACTTAGGCATCTTCTATGCCAAGTAAAAGTATTTAATGCACAGCTGCTGTTTGACTTTTTGTCGCACCTTTGAGAAAAATTATTATTTTTAGAATATCTGAAGGATACACTTACATAAAGAAATTTTAGAAAAAATTAAATTTTAAAATATTGGAGATTATTTATATACATATGTACATATATTGAATAAATTACGTTGTACTCGTATTGGATATATGTATATGTGACACAGTTGCTGGAAATTTTCGCAACATTCACAACATTACAATTATTTACAATTTAAATAATTTAATTTAAAGTCTCTTAGGTAATATAGATTTAAAAGGATACGTACATTTTAATTAAAATTCATTCCAAATTAATCACATAGTATTCCATGGGCTTGCGCAATCCACAGCATCAATATGGTTTAATTATTTTTTGATTTTAAATATTACTTTTTCTTTAATTTGATAGTTTTAATTTCACTTTGGCAGTATACAACCAACAAAATGCACCAAATTCGTTTTTTTTTTTATCCTTTTTAATCTCAAGGATTTATTTTCGATTTTTTTTTTTTTGGTTCAAAAATTTTTTTTTAAATCCTTTTTGTTCGATTTAACTTTTTCTGAATCTCAACAGGAGTACTACATATATTCACTTTTGGGTTTTTGTTTGTAAAAATGTTTGTATTTGTGGATAATTTAAAATTTTATCACTACACCAGCAACTTTAAGAAGATTCCAGCAAAAATTTGCATCGTTTACTTTAAATTCTAAGAATCAATCAAAACCTTGCTTATTTATTTGTGTATCTATCTACACATATGCAATTTAGCTGTACTACCAGCGCGTTTGTTATCCAAGCGGGTTGG
>NW_016213125.1:0-1785 GCF_001687245.7 Rhagoletis zephyria | reverse complement strand
TTTTTACCACAATTCTACTCTACATACTAATTTTTTTTAACAATTTGCACCGAATTTTTACTGAAATATCGCAGTTTTTGCATTTTTCGAAAATATCGTTATGTGGGAAGTGGGCGTGGTTACCGACCGATTTCGCCCATTTTCAATACCAACCTACCATGGATAAAGGGCAACCTGCACACCAAATTTCGTTGAGATATCTCATTTTTTGCTCGAGTTATCATGTACACGGACGGACAGACAGACATGGCTTAATCGATTTCTATTTTCATTCTGATCATTTATGTATACATTTGTCCATATCTATCTCGATACGTTTTGGCTGTTACAAACAACCGTTATNAATTTTCCATTCAGCTTCTTTCTGACAACTATCTGCGAATAAAGTGAAAAAACAATTCTATTTTTCGCTGGCAGCTGATCTCGTGACCAGCAAAATTACAAATAAATTTATTCTCGTCGAATTTCGTCAACAGGCTTTTCCTTTGCTTCCGACGAAGTTCACTCAGCGATTTGACTGTTCTTAATTTTACCTTTGGCTTTTGCGATTGAAAAAAAAACAGCAACGTTAAAATGGCACAGCAACAGATAAAAAATTTTGCAATTTACTATTAGGTAAGGGTAGGGTTGAGAAGTAAAACGAAACATTTTTACGGTTTCGGAAAAGGGATCACGCCATATATGTGTTCTAAAACCTTAAAGAAGCAGATTACGGATAAGTAAGGCCCGGATTTTTATGCACTAAAAATCTTAATTATGCATTAAAAACAAACAAAATATGCAAAAAGACTTCTAGCATTTGTTTCGTTTTTTGAATTTTCATATTTTATTAGGAGTTTATAATTAACACAAGGACATCTTTTAACTTTTAATGCCACGAAAAACTCAAATTTAATTAAATATATATCTAAAATTTTAAAATGTGCATTAAAAAATTAAGCACTTAAAGTAAAAAGTAAAAAATTCTTTTATAATAATATAAGAATACATATTTTTTTCCATACTTTTTTTAATTTGCTTCGTTCTTTTAACTTTTAATGCCACGAAAAACACAAATTTAATGAAATATATATTCAAAATTTTAAAATAAGGATTAAAAAATTAAGCACTTAAAGTAAAAAGTAAAAAATTAAATAACAATAATATAAAAATACAATTTTTACCATATTTTTTTTAATTTGCTTAGTTCTTTAAAATTCTAGTTAAAAGTTAAAGCTTTCCTTATTTGGCCGCAAAAATGTTTGCGAGATGCATTTGTTCTGCCAATGATTTCTTCCTTCCAATAATAACTAATATTTCTAACAACAAGCTGTAGTTTGCATTGTTATAGGCAAACCGTGCTTCAATCGAACTCGAAGCAATTGCTTTTTTCGCCTTCAATATTGAAGAAGCCTAAATTAATTTTCGACGAAATCGGTACCCCTTAGTTGCCTGGAATCATCAAATGCTCTTGCGATTGTGGACTGATTCGTCCGTTCTAGACAAATGGTGTTTAATAAAAACATGCAATTAAATATGATTTTTGCCAAAGTATGCCCATATATGCATTTAGGTCAAAATATGTAAGAATATAGACTAACAAATCGATGTCACCTTAACACAAAACTCTTGATTCGCAGCATTTGTTAATCTTTAGGTTCCTACGACTTACCAACCAAAATATGTAAATGCATAGAAATCCGGGCCCTACTAATAAGTAATTGAAATGAAATCCACAAAATTTAATCCCTCTTTTCTTTCCATTACTTTTATTATCGCATGTGTGTATGTAGGTGTAGAGTGCGT
>NW_016213124.1:0-1785 GCF_001687245.7 Rhagoletis zephyria | reverse complement strand
CGAGTAAGGTTATTTCACTTTAGAGATTTGTATAACAATTAAAAAAAAATATTAAATAAAAATTTTACTAACTATTTTTTCATAACCGATAATCTTATCTCTTATACACAAAAATGTCTTATTTTTTTGTGCGCTCATAAACACATGACGTATGTTATGAAAAAAATAGTTAGTACACTTTTAAGTTAAATATGCATCACGCATTTAAAAAAATAACAATTTTTACGTTTTACAATATAGCGATTCCAGGAAAACAAATGTTTCCCCATATAAAATATATGGAAGACTGGCAAACCACGGCTGCAACGATAAATATTAATCGATTTCAAAATAAAAAACACTGGTCTCCTTATTTCCGATAATTTTCAGTTCAGAGGCAAAATCCCAAAAAGTTGTTTTTCCTGTGTATTATTGGAGCACCCTAATATACATATGTACATATACATATATATGTATGGAACATTAGTACATATGAACAGCATTTTTTATTAAAATATTTTTCTATACGAATTTTAAAAGTACATACACTCCGCGACAAATGATTAGGGTCACCCAGTTTGGGCTATGTACTTCTTTTTAATTAATTTGAAATTTTTTTTATTTTGTTGACGGTGTTACGCATTTATACGAATGTTCGCATATTATTTGATATGGAGGAAAAAGCGCAACACCGTCAACAAAAAATTGCAAGAAATTAACGGTATTTTTTAACCTACTTCCAACTTGCACTTTATTACACTGTTCGACAGTTTCGTTTTTTTTTTCTGGGGAACTTATGAAACCAAATTTTCTGAAAGTGTTCATTCTATGTCGACGACTGAGTGGAAGCTCAACCTATCTCGGCTGCCGGTTCGAAAACGCCCTATTTCAGATTTTGATTGAGGAACGCGTTGTAGGGCGTTCTTGAAAAGTTTCCTGAGATAGCTAGGTTGTTCTCCAGCACAACCAACTTGAACTCAATTTGAGCACATTGAACTGTGATGGGTTTGGGCGAGTCTAAGATATTTACCAAAAAATTGCATCTTTCACACAAATTGTTTTTAGAGCATAATGAACTATATTTTTGCTATTACCAATCAAAATTCTAAAAAAGCGGATTTTCGGCCCGCACTAATATACATACATACATACATATATGGATATGAGTAGTAAATGCCTTTTCTAATTTTAAATCGATTTTACAGCCACTACATTTTTTTTTTTTTAAGAAAAAATATCATCAACATCTTTTTGTGTAATTTATTGTATTACTCTTTATATTCTAAAGTTCCCAATACTCTCAACTGCTTCACAAAGCAAAATTACTAAAATTTCAATCAATAGGATTTTCATTATTTCCTCTGCTCATACTTAAATACTATTTCCTCATCTTCTTCATCTTATTTGCTTGTGTTTATTTTTTTTTTGTACTTCATTATGTTTCCTTGCCTATTGTGTTGACAATTCGCTTTGATCAGCAATGAGATGTGCAAGCGAGATTTTTTTCCCCCTTTGTACGCCGCAAAAGTACAAATTGCACGTACAAGTTCGGTTGCAATTGGCTAATTGATTTCGACGTCTCCGTCAGTGCGCGGTCAATGTTGACCACCATATCATTATTGTCTTTTCGCAGCACAAAATACCAAATGGATAAGACATTTTTGTCAACGACTCTTCACACTTACTTTCGTCTAGTTTTGCTATTTACCACTACATACGCAAGTAACATAGCAATTCATCGTTGCAAGTGAATGTTCGGCAAGTGGCGTAGTTAATATTTTTATATAGGGGTGCATAGATATTATT
>NW_016213123.1:0-1785 GCF_001687245.7 Rhagoletis zephyria | reverse complement strand
CCTAATTTGAATTATACACGATGTTCGCCATAGTTGGCGACCCTAAGTCAGTACTTCGTAAGCTAATGAAAGCTGCAAGTAAAAGTAGCGAGTTCTTGTAATTTTTCTTTTGAAAACCGCTGAACTTTTGTAACCTTTTGCTATTTTCCACAACTTGGCAATTTTCTATTATAGGTGAAGTTGTATTGTAGAATGAACGGCTAATAGACCCATCTTTCACCGCGTATTTCCATGAAAAGAGAGAGCTTGTGAACTAGCAGACATTCATATTTAAATAAACTTGGAACATTTTGTACAGTGAATTATTTAAACTCCTCGTTTTTTCTTTCGGGGCATATAAAAGCTTTGCTCAAAGCGGTGGCGTCAGTTTTCTTCTCGCGCAACAATTCCTCTAGTGCTTTATCGCATCCTCGGGCTCCAGTGCCAGATTGCCGGTCTGAATAGTAGACCACATCGTTTGACCAGTTCGTACCCGCCGTGCAAGTTAGTGTTGGCCCCGCTCGGCCAGCAACCGAGCACGTAGTGCTGTAAGCAAATAGCACCGGAACTGAGGCCGTGCATCCGTGGAGCAGTTGGAAAGCGTAGCCCAAACAAGTGCCTTTATACTTTGTTGTTTTTAAATAAATGTAGTTGTAGTTTTTATTAATAAAACTATGTTTTATTATTAGTGTATATCACAACTTCAATATTCTTTAAAAACAAAATTGGGCAGAACTAAGTATATTTTAGCTCATAGGTTGTCTTTTAAGTCACGTACGCCTCTAAGACGTTTGTTTGGGCTTTAATAATTAATTATTATTATAATTAATTAATAATTTTGAATTATAATACACTTCATTCTCTAACAAAATCCATACAAACCCAAGTTTAAAGCTTTGCATGCAAATTTCCTACTATTTTCTCAGAAGTGTTTTGAGTATACAATTTTTGCGCAATAATGTACTGGTCTCAAGTGGCTAAAAATCACCGTTGATATTTTTATATTTTTTTTGCCGAAGGCATTGCGGTTTTCTTCCATATAAAAATAAATTTGGTCAAATATTCGTTCTGTATTTAGAAGTGAATGCGTCAAAAAAAAAATCTAAAAAATCAACGTTTATTTTTGCCATTTAAAACATGTACATTCTTGATTGGGCTATAAAAATGTTTAGTCCAAAAAATTCTAACAATTCTGAGAACAAAGTTTTAAATTTAGGTAAAAATATTTTGCAATCTTTTTTAGGTTTCTTCAAAGTTTTAAAGTTTAGTTTATATCGATTTCAATAGAGAATGAACTATATTTTAGTTGAAAACGTTAAAAAAAAAATTAACTAAACATAAATGGCGAACAATATCACTTTGAAGTCAGATGCTATTGATATGACCGATACCTTTCATACATAAATAAGTTAAAATATGTATACACAAATGAATACCAAAGTTTATTATACTATTCGTTTATTTCGATGCTCTTTTACTTACAAATAAATAAATGAAGATAATCTCACTACAGAGCGAATGTCATTCAATTCCTACTGTCAGGTTGTCGGCACTCTTTGACAGGCACAATAAAGGAACAATGAATGTGAATTAAAAAGAAACAGAACCGATTACTATGCCTCAGTTTGTTGAAGCTTAATCGTTGGCCACTTTGATTGACAGTTGTAATTTATTTATTTATCACCATCGCATTGTTCAAACTTCGTTTTGTTCTGGATAATCGATTTCACCCCTTCTACTCTCATACCTTTTCAAAAGTACTTTTCCGCTATACCTATTTTGATTCACTACAATAAATGAGTTACG
>NW_016213121.1:0-1785 GCF_001687245.7 Rhagoletis zephyria | reverse complement strand
GTGGTATAATAACCAAATGAGCAATAAAAAGAATAGAAAAATGAAAAAAGAAAAAAGAAAAAGACAACGACAAAGACAATGAAAGGCACAACAAAAAGAGGGCGGAAGGAGGAGAAGACAAAGGGAAAAAAGCAAAAAATTCAAAAATCACCGTTTTCCAGCTACGATTACTATCAATAACCGCCAGTTTTTGCAGTCGAAGCTAATTGACAGGCTAGACTATACGTGAAAAAAAACTTGTGAAGGGAAAGAGAGGAATACTCGTGCTAAACAAATCATGATGACGGTGAAAACAAAATCGACCACCGGTGCTCCCCTATTACAACCTTTTTCTCCTCCTTCTTTTTGTGTAATCGATCGCAATTAATCGACCGGTTGCAGACTTTGCATCATTTAGTCCAACTGACTGACTATATCTCTCTCTCTGTTGGGAAACGGCAAAATCAAACAGCAGTTCTACGGCAGTTTTACTACTACTACCACCACCACCACAAACTTCAGTAGCTCCATAGCGAGCCTATTTTGAAAATTAATATAAATGACTGTGTATTGGCAAAGGCATTGGCTGTGAACTGCGAGGCCAGCTATTGTTTTGTCTCACGTCAAAATGTCTGTCTAGGGGTGAGAGTGTTTCAAAATTGGCAACAACAGCAGCAGCGGCAAAGGGGAGGCCATTATTTATTAATGGAGCTAATATTAATAATTTAAGTCAATAATATAATATAAAATGGAGCTGAGGGAGAGGAAGAAAGAAAGAAGAAAGAATAATTGCCCGAGATGAATGAACCAAGAGTGAGTGAGTGAGTGAATGAAGGAAAAACTAAAAAAAGAAACAGTGCTCGGTTGCCGTTATTTAGTTTTGTTCTATTCGGCAACCGATTCAATATCGGCTGCCGCAACGGCTGATGGCGTTCACAAAACTAGAGAAAGTAAATTAAAAAAGAGTTCAGAAACACTTCAATTGAGTTGAACAGAACAGAACAGAAAAAAATGAATGAATAAATGGATGCATGCAAAAAAGTGAGCCTGCTTGCCTCGTTTCGCTCAATCGACCCCTTTTTGCTCGCTCGCTCGTGCATTTTGAATTGACATTTTACTNTGTGCATTTTGAATTGACATTTTACTTTTCTTTTTTCTTTTTCTTGCAACTAATATCAGGCAAAAGGGTAGTATTACAAATCGATTGTTCCAACATTTTTAACCACTAAAAAAGTTGAGAGAGTTGAGCTGCATAGTCGAGTAGTTAGTTGCGAGTTTCACGCAGCAGCTATTCAAATTCTTTGTTTCTTTGGAGAGAAAAAAAAGTGAATACCGCACTGCCACGACCAAACAAACAAAATACTGATGAGGTAGGATCTGTTTTCTCAGAAAAGCGTNAAAAAAAAGTGAATACCGCACTGCCACGACCAAACAAACAAAATACTGATGAGGTAGGATCTGTTTTCTCAGAAAAGCGTCTGAAACAGGAACAGTGTACAACCTAGTGGCCAAATATCGATTCTCCTCAACTTTCCTCCTCCTCCTTCTCCAACTGCCCCTCTCATCCATTCAGGCGTTAATTGTTGGCGATCGAAAAGGTCAACCGCACTGCACCGAGTTGTTCTACCAAAAACCAGCCGCACACACACGGCTAATCGATGTCGATCAGTTTGCCTGTCTGTCTGCCTGCCTGCCTGCAGTTTTCTTTCATTGACTTTGCCCACTAGTGAAGATCATCGGTCATGTCATCGGTCGGTCTTACCACCACCACCACCAAACATGCACACACATGTGCTCCACACAACA
>NW_016213119.1:0-1785 GCF_001687245.7 Rhagoletis zephyria | reverse complement strand
ATGGCTAAATCGGCTCAGCCTGTCATACTTATCACATTCCTAAAAGTTTGTATGGGCTAATTTATCTCTTCTACTTCAAGTACTTACTAGTAGCAGACCAATATTAAAAAGTATTTTTTGTTTACACTGAGAAAAGAATTTAGTTACGTCAAGTAAATATGTTTTTCTCAAATATGATTTGCTTATAGTTACATTATTTTTATGAGTGTAGGATAGACATATAAACTGGAAATTGATTCTTCTTTGAGAAAAGAGAATATGAATTTTTCACTTATCCCTACCCGCACCTTAGATAATAAATATTTTTTCGCATTCTCTGCTTTCGTATCCCCCATTATTACTTTTTTGTTTCGCGCTGTCCAGTTGTTACGTTCTAGACCAGTTTTGTGTTCGCTAATTTTTTATTTTTTTAATTTTCTATGGCGTTTATTGCGAAAGAGAGCTCAGTTGTAGTATGTTTTGTAGTAAGCTTATTTGCATCGTTATTTTCTTCTATGCTTTTGTGGCCCGGAATTCTGACCAACGAGAATTTTGTTTCGTGGGAAAGAAGTGCCTTTAGCGTGACCTGAGTCTATCCGACGATGGCGAGATATTCGTTGCGATATTGCCACTAAAGGTTTATGTCTGCACACAGACTTTTGGATTTAAACAATACTTGAAATATGCTGCAAATCTGCCTGGCATAGCTTGGCTTTCATAACTTCGAACTACCTCTAAAGACGCCAGCTTAAAACCCTTCAGAAATATCAGGAAACTAATTTATACTGCTCTTCGCCATTTTCCAAATATTTGCAAGTTCAATCAAATCAAAGGAAAGCCTTTGCAAGATTCAACACGTGAAATTGACGAACCTGACCCCAAAAAAAAACACCCAAACTGTTCCCCGAAGAATAAAACGTCCTATGCGTCACTGACAACAGCAAAAGTGTAACACACAAAATTTCAACTATGACAAAGGCAACAAAAACAACAGACCGCTTGATTTATTGCGTTTTCAAAATATCACTTACCAAATAAGAGGAGAGGGCTCTACACGATAGTAGTTACGCAGACCGCGCTCGCATAAGTTGCACACATTTTAGTATGTATGTAATAACTTGGGCACAAGCACGGAAGCACGGCCGAGGTGCGCAGTAGAGGAAGCAGTTAAAGCGCTTCGAACGGGTTGTGGCTTGTCGTAGCGTGGCACATAGCCTTCACTACATATGACACGATCGTAATCGTAAAAAATTTAATTGCCGATTGGTGCAAACCACTCCTGGTGCGTTAAGCTGAAACTCCATAGACAAGTGTAAGCGAATTCATGTTTTTGTCCGTTCTTTGCATTTACGCGGGTACCATAAGAACATGTGTATATAAAAGCGCAGTTAGTCAAGGACGTAGCGTAAACGTAGGTTGACGTACGTAGCAGCATATCAAATTTACTGTTGATAGACAGAGATAGAAGCAATGGCAACGTCACAGCCATGCGGTGGTGAGTTTCGTTAACACGCGAATCCCATAAGGTAGATCGTGTCTGCGCCAACCTACGTCTACGCTACGCCTTTGACTGTTTGCGCTTTAGCTCAGCTGTCAAATGCACGCATACGCTTGCCTATGGAGTTCCCGCTTAAAGCAACCTAAAGCTTAAAGCAACCTAAAGCTGGAACTCCATTNGGGCTTACAAGCGTTTGACAGTTGTCACTTCGACAAGTTCATGCATCATACATACACACTTTTATAAATATTTATAAAGCAAATGCTTACCAAGCGGCAAAAGTTGTCTACCAAAATATGTATATGGCG
>NW_016213118.1:0-1785 GCF_001687245.7 Rhagoletis zephyria | reverse complement strand
CAAAAACAAGTGCGATTGAAGTGCTGCATAAATTTGTTGGAGCTCTGTGGGAAAAATTCAACGAGTATTTTGGACCGTATTTTTAATGGAGATGATAAAAAAAATTGACTCGCATAGCGCGTGTTTCGAGTGCCGCTGTACGCGATTGTGGCTTCGAAGAAATCAATCACCCAGCGTATACCATAGACCTGACCTCTAGTGATTACTTTTTATTCCCAAATTTGAAAAAAGATCTTCGTGGAAAAAAAGTTTCTGTTGCTGAAGAGCTCAAGCCAATAAAGGCAAATTTTTTAAAAAAAGAGAAGAGAATTTAATTCGAGTAGGGTGCTAATTGTAAAGGGGTGATAATAGTAAAGATACTGTTATTGATAACCCAGATTTTCAGCACTTCAAAGTTTTATCAGTGCCCAGCAAACTTTTATTATTTTTTTCCAGCACTTTTATGTAAATGGAGAAAATGATAATTTTTGAACGACTGTAATGCCAACAGATGGCAGGCGAAGAATTATATGTGGGTATGCAAAAAAGTTAAACTCCAGTCACCGACTCCATTTAACCATTCAAAGGCAAAGGGCACTTACAAATGAAAAGTCCTACAAAGTTTATATAAACATGTGAAGTGCATGAGGTTTTTCGTATTTTTATTTTTTAGTTTAAAATTTACAACAGTGGCAACGTTGCTGCCAATCGCGTACTGCTAACTCTGCTGCAGGCTATGTAGACAAACGCTTCTTAGCAGCGTGAAACACATCAACAACGCCAACTCTGACGCTTTGAGGCTGCTCCAGACTCCTTCAAAGCTACCTACATATGTACATATGCATGTATGTACATACATACATACTGCATGCTAGGTAGGCCCTCAACTACACCCGCAGTGCGGCAACCAGCCAGGCAGCCAGTCCAACCCTTGCTTGCTTTCTACAATTATGTGTGTACATATATGTGCATACATACATACTTATATATGAATAGACTTAGCTAGCCGCCTGCTGTGCTAGGCCATGATGAACAGCCCCCAACGAGCCGAGAGCAGCGTTACGCGTCGACAGACCGAACGACTAACCGACCGACCCACCAACCGATCCAACGAATTGTGTCTCTATCGCAAAGCGGAAATGGCAACAGCAACACAGCACAAACGCATGCACAAACACAAAAACAAAAGCAAATACATTGTATCGAAATGTTAGTGGCAAATGGCTAATGGCAACAGTAACGGTAACGAGAGCACGACAGCGGGGGCTTCTTTGTTTGGTTTTTTGATTTTTTTTTTCAACTTTAACAGAAACAGCCACAGCGGGAAAATGGCAACGAGCCAGGGCAAAGCCAGCAAGCACAAACAACACAACCATCCATGGTAGTCACATTGGCAGCGGCAACGTCAGCTTCGGAAGCTGTGACTGTACGTGCGTAGATACGCATGTGTGCGTGTGTGTGCGTATGTGCATGCATACATATGTATGTACATAAATGTGCGTGTTTGCTGCTGGGAAAAAGTAATGCTGCGAGAAAATGTATAGCATCTTTTTGGGCGTTGATGCCCTTTCACTTTTTTGCACCGAATTTCGTTTTTCTTCTTCGTCTGCTTCTTCTGCTCATTTTAATGCTGTGGGGAATTTTCCAGTGCAAGTTTTCTTTTTGTTCCTTTTCATCAAAGAGATAACAAAGTAAGTGTTCTATTGAATTCTGTATAATGCTGTGTTTTTGCGTGTGCGTGTGCGTTTATGTGTGGGTACTTCATTTTGACTTTTTAGCATCTAAAATAGGGATCTGGGATTTTTA
>NW_016213117.1:0-1785 GCF_001687245.7 Rhagoletis zephyria | reverse complement strand
GATCCTGAATTCCTCGATTGTGACGTGAAGTTGAAGTTATCCGTTGAAGTTATCATTTGAAGGATTCCAATTTAATCCGAGTATTTTAGTAGTGCAGTCGTCGAATGATATTGATGATAAAGAGCTTGAAGACTGGAATATACCNAATATCTGAGCTACTTCAGACATTATGGGGCGTTTTGTGATTTTGGATCCTGAATTCCTCGATTGTGACGTGAAGTTGAAGTTATCCGTTGAAGTTATCATTTGAAGGATTCCAATTTAATCCGAGTATTTTAGTAGTGCAGTCGTCGAATGATATTGATGATAAAGAGCTTGAAGACTGGAATATACCTTCAAGTACTGATGTATTGTTTGAGTGCCACTTTGAGGGGAAAACCGCCCGCCATGCATAGATTAATGAGTTCTTTAGCAACAATTTCTAAAGTGTCAGGATCATCAGCTCCACCAAAGATGTCGTCAACATATCTGCCCTTTGTTATTGCTTCCGAAGCTAAAGGATAATTACTTCCTTCATCGTCAGCTAATTGCAGTAAAACGCGAATTGCCAGGTAAGGAGCTGATCTTTTGCCATATGTTACTGCCGTCAGCTGGTATGGCGTGATGTTGTTCTGGTTATCCAACCAAAGAATTTGCTGGAGGTGCCATGTACCATAATTTGGCGGTACATTTTCGTGATATCCGTTGCGAATACATACTTGTGTTGACGTACCCACAACAGAATGTCGGTAATATCTAGCTGAATTTTTTCTCCAGTTAAAGTAATGTCATTTAGTGAGTATCCGGACGTAGTGGGGCTGGATCCGTTGAAAACCACTCTAAGCTTAGTGGTTGTACTGCTTGGTCGCAGGACCCCATGATGTGGCATGAAGTACTTTATTGTCGAAGTGTCATGTTTGGTTTTCACCATGTGACCAAGTTTTTCGTAGTCGCGCATGAATTGTGTGTAGAGCTGGTTATATTGTTCATCCCTTTGAAGCCTTCGTAATTGACGTTGAAGACATTTGTATGCTGTATTATATGACTCACCTAGTACCGTGACTGGAGATTTTAACGGTATTCGGACAATACATCGACCTGATGAATGACGCTGATGAGTTTTCTTGAAGTAGTCCTCGCATTTTTGGTCTTCGGGTGAGCGCACGTTGTCTTGTGGAGTAGGAACTTCTCCCTGAACCCAGAATTTCATTAATAATTGTTGTATTGCACTGTTGCCTTGAGATACCATTGTATGAAAGACATTAGGTTGTATGGATGATGTGTGCTGAACCGGTCCAAGTACCAGCCAACCAAAAATTGAGGACTGGGCTATGGGAGTGTCTGGTGAGTTATAGATGATATCTGGCTTTATTATCTGGCCATAGAAGTCGGCTCCAATGATGATGTCTATTTTCTGAGGTGTCAAAAAGGTTGGATCAGCTAGTTCCAGATGGTTGAGGTGAGGCCAACTTGTAAACGAAGTGTGAAAAAATGGTAAACATGATGTAAGGCTCTTTAGGATGTGAGCTTCGATAGTGATCATTGCAGATGAGTGAATGGATTGTAGACTGCAGTTTGTCACTCCCTTTATTTTAATTGGATGGTCGCCACCGATTCCAGTAACTGTCAGTGCGGAGTCGCTTTTCTTTAAGTTTAGTAAGGTAGCGAGATTGTCAGACATAAACGTTATTTCTGAGCCTGGGTCTACTAATGCTCTCGCTTGATGAGTGCCTGACGTTGATATTACCTTTACGAGAGCTGTTGCTAAAAGTGTTGACTGATGTGTACGCGAATGACAGGAAACTG
>NW_016213115.1:0-1785 GCF_001687245.7 Rhagoletis zephyria | reverse complement strand
GGTGCCGGCTAACTCTATGACTCAGATTAAACTGAGTTGCATTGAAGCAAATGTGTTTTCCTCTCTTGTGATCCTCTACCACCACCACCTCCTCCTCACTGCTTCAACGCGAAAGTGTCTTTTTCGCTCAAAGTTTTTCTTCCTCTTTTTTTGTGCAAAGAACTAGACTGCTTGGCCTCTCAACTCTGTTGAGTTGTTGTATTTATTCCCCACCCTTGATTATTCTTCTCCTCCTCTTAGGTTATTCCTTCTTCCTCTTTTTTAGTGCAATGGCTTTTTTCTTCCTGCCCCTCTCTATCTGTATACAAAATAATAAAAACACTCTTTTCTTGTACACAAGTCGTACCTACCTGAACCGGATTATGTTGGTTTGGAGTTCTCTTTGCTGTTACCTCTTACCTTCCGACGGTAGTCGTTTTCATGTTCATCCGACAGACACTAGATGGCGACAGGGGTTCCACAAAGTTTATTTTCTCAGTTTTCTGAACACGAGAAAAATAAAATTCATGGACGATTTTTTGACGCCACTTTCAAGATGGCGACGACGGTGGCGTTCCTAGCGGACAACATCGGAAACTATCTATTTTACATAGTCAATTCTGTCTATTTTTTAAATGGGCGTTTCTCAAGTCTGGAGCGTCGTAAAATTATAAAACTTGCTTTAAATGNTTTGACGCCACTTTCAAGATGGCGACGACGGTGGCGTTCCTAGCGGACAACATCGGAAACTATCCATTTTACATAGTCAATTCTGTCCATTTTTTAAATGGGCGTTTCTCAAGCCTGGAGCGTCGTAAAATTATAAAACTTGCTTTAAATAAAAGCTAAAGACTTGGCACACAATCTGTTTCTAAAATAAATTAGTTTTGACAAGTTTTGGTGTTGCAAAAGTAGCATTGAAAACTTTAAAGTTAGATTTAAATACAAAAAACTTGTCAAAACTAAATTATTTTGCATTTAGATTGCGCGCCAAGTCTTTAGCTTTCATTTAAAGCAATTTTGAGATCTATGCGACGTTTCAGGCCTGAGAAACAGTTATTTAAAAAATTGACAGAATTTATCATCAAAAGTGAGAAGTTTCCAATGTTATCCGCTAGGAACGCCACCATCGTCGCCATCTTGAAAGTGGCGTCAAAAAATCGTCCATGAATTTTATTTTTCTCGTGTTCAGAAAACTGGGAAAATAAACTTTGTGGAACCCCTTGCGCCATCTAGTGTCTGTCGGATGAACATGGAAACTGCCGTACATGGAAACTGGTTTTCTGATATCCATTTAAAAAGGTGTTCCAATCTGTGTTTTATTGCCTTCTCTGTCACTTTATGCGCTGACTTGTTGGATACTTTACAGCTTCTGATGACATTACGTCACCCCTTTTTATTATTTTTCGCTTGATTGCCCTCTTCTTATCAGCATCGCCATTTCCATCACCACCATCACCACCATTACCTGGCCTTGACTTGTACCAGTTGATAACATGAGTGACTACACAAGATTGATGGTGGTGGTACACAACCACTGCTTCCAACTCTACAAACAACAAGTTTACAAGTTTAAGAAGAGATTCTTCCGCACAAACGCACCATGCAAAGTCCCATCATTGAAACCTACAGCAGCATTTCCACGCCCCCCATCAACAGCACCACCTCATCTCCAGGCATCAATGAAGCCGCCGATCACCTTCTCGGTCGGCTAAAGTCCCTTCGAGGACAGTACCTTCCGGTTCTTATCAACAACAACAACAACAACGGTTCTTCAGCAACATCGACCACCCACACCTTCAACAC
>NW_016213114.1:0-1785 GCF_001687245.7 Rhagoletis zephyria | reverse complement strand
ATGACAACTTCAGCCAAGCACATTGACATTGGCCTTTGTTTATTTGCAATTCAATTTGATACCGCTTTATTTTCCTACATTTTTTGTTTTTTTGGCGTTTGGTTTCAAAATAAGGAAATTTGCGAATGCGAATACACATTTAGACAGGAGTACTCATCGTACGTCTGTATGTACATATGGAGATAACACTATTATAAATATGTAAATATTTATATCAGGTCACTGTGGTAAGAGTATGGGATATACGAATACTTCTGGAAATAATCATTGAACGTCAGACTATCAGGGCGATTATGGCAACTGGCTTTCAACTCACCAGAGAACGTATATCTATAGAGAAGGTCCAATAACGAATCAGCGTGGAAACTGTCAAATACCAACAAAACTGGCGAAGCGCATTTTAAGAGCGCCAGCCAGAGGCAAAATAAATTTCACAGAAATTGTCGCATCAAAGCAAATGCATGTTTTCTTGTTAGACAGCGAAATGCTGATGGTTTTTTACGTTTTTACAACGCTTTCATTGTTCTTTAAATTGGTTAATTATTTAAAATAAATGCATGCATAGGTCGAAATATGTAATATGTACATATTGTGTACATGCATATGTATGCGAGAAATACAATTTTTGTGAATCTAAAATGTGAAAGTTATGCAAATGTGTAGTATGCAATTGGCAAATTCGTTGGTGATTTGCCGTCGGCATTTGGGTTGAAAAAATCGACTTTTAGTTGTTTACCATCATTTCATGTGGGAAATGCTACGCTATTTTCAACGCAACAAACCGCAGTTTTCCTGCTGCCTTAGTTTTTCACCAAATTCACTTTAAAGATGGACACGTTGACCAAAAAACGCAAATGCGCACTGTTTGGTGATTTGATGTCGGCATTAAAAGCGAAGAAAATCGGTTTTTATATTTTTAACGATTCTAATGGTAGTTAATAGGTATGCTATTTTCAATGCAACAAACTGCAGTTTTCTAGCTGCCTTAGTTTTCTCACAAATCCACTTCAAAGATGGATACATTGACAAAAAACGTACAAATGCATTGATTGCACTGCACGTGTTAACTTCAAAGTTGTTTTTGTGGAAGTTATTTATATTGAGAAAATATGTTGCATTATCATTTTTCACTGTTTTCATAGTAAAAATAAAGTTGACACTAAAGTTAGTTACAGTTTTTTCGNCAGACTGAAGGCGAAATATCGACCAAAATAAAATCAAAAAGTAAATAAAACAGAAAAACATATAATGTTTTTTTAACATACGGCCTATAGCTCAAAAATAATTATTAAATTATACTAAACGGCCAATAAGCAACACGAAAATTTATTTATATTGAGAAAAACTGTGCATTTCATTTTTCACTGCTATACTCGTATTATTTGTAAATAATGGGGCATATTCATAGTTAAAATAAAGTCGACACTAAAGTTAGTTACAGTTTTTTCGCATCACTTTCAGTGGATTAGGCATCTGTGAAAAAAAGATGCAACTAACTTGTTCTTATTTGGGACTAACTTTAACTTAGAGTCGACTTTATTTGGTCTACGAATATGTCCCAATAGTTTTGGAGTCAAATGAAAATGCATTTCCCCATGCATATGTACATATGTACATACATATGTACTCCATTAATTGATAACCTTTTTACATGCATACCTTTATATGTATGTCCATATGTGCGTATTACTGCCAAAATGCTACGCACATACATACAAATGCACATATGTACAACACACGGCAGCATACATACATATGCACATAATTACACGCGTACTCAAATAC
>NW_016213113.1:0-1785 GCF_001687245.7 Rhagoletis zephyria | reverse complement strand
ATTACTGCAAACTTAGTAAGAATGATTAGTCTCTTTACTTGTTTTGTTTTTGACAGTGACCACTAACCCGAGTTCAAGGACCAAATCTATTCGACTGCTCAGCGTTAATAGGATTATGTGCTCTGGTTTTCTGGGCTTTTTGGGACTGTGTCGAGATTTTTGAGACAATTGCGGTATTTTCGGCGCTGTTTCGGGATTTTCGAGACTGCTTCGACATTTTCGGAACTATTTCTGGACTTTTGGGATTCTAAAGAGTACTTCGCGATATTCGAAACTATTTCGAGGTTTCTTGCAATTTTGGGGTTAATACAATTTCCAATTTAAAGGCCAAATACAAATAAACAATGATTTCAAGATCGATAAATATAACGAAAATTCTGAATTTGACAGGAAAATCTCGAAATAGAAGCAAAATAACGGACGAACATGTAGACAGACAAATGGCGGACGGATATGACGGAAAGACGGACAAATTGGATGTACGGAGTTACGGGTTAGGGATGTCGGAAAAACATCGAAAATTTTCCACTCGATGCATCGATGTTTTTTGAAAACTGACATCTGTAGTACATTGATCAGTGTGCAAAACAGAGAAGTGACTTTGACCAAAAAATTGCAATGGATCCAAAAAATTCCGTTAGAAACATAATTAGCTCTGTTGCAATAATTTATCGACGTTTACTTCGAGATGCATGGAATCAAATAAAAACATCGATGTATTTTCGCCACTGACATTCCTAGTTAGGGGCTGATCGACCAAGGCCATGATCAGCGACGGACGGGAGGGACGGATAGGCCGACCTGTAATTCATGGAGGCAATCTGCGGGACTTGGTGGAAACGAGGGGGTATATAGGACTGACAGGACGGAACGAGGCCAGCAAGGGGGAGGTATGGAGNATTAAGTTAAGTTAAGTTACGGAAATTAAGTGTAGACTAACTGAGCTTTAAGGCCGTGTGGTTACGATTCGTTTTTTATTGTTGGGGCGGTACATTTAATATCTTGATGATCTGCGAAGCCCACCCCGATCCGATAAGCTGAGCTGAGCTGGGCGCAAACTTAACCAAGTACATCACAACGCTTTATTTTATGGCGGTATCGTGTGCTTGGCTTTGGCAATAATTCGTCGAAAATCAGTATTGGTTGAGATTATTTAGGATGCCTTCCTGGGTATCTAAATGGTACTCTTTGAAAGCCTTATAGTCTAACACAAACATTTGTAACAACAATCATAAGTGTATATTAACATTTCACATAAAATATAAGTGAAATCTGTAGGTAGCTGTTGCAAATTCTAAATCATAAAAAGCAGAGAGTTTCTCAGATAGGAAAAACAGGGATATATATGTATGCACATACCTACATAAACTGAAAATTCGCAAAAATAACTAAAGGCACAATGAAGCAAAATGCTTCAACAAACAAAGGCAGACTTCAAATCTTTATTGCAGCACCTACAAAGCAAAATACTTAGTCGTATATATGCAATCTTACTGTGTAAAATGTCAATAGCTCCGCCTTCGCTTACAACATATAAGAGTACCTTTAAAATTTAATCTAGTGAAAAGATTCACTTGCAAGTATGAAGTTCTTAAGCTGCGTTAATAAATGTGAAATAATTAAACAAATAAATAAACCTTTTTTACAACTTATACATACATATGTATGTAAGTACATATTTTTGGGGTTTCAGCCAAAAAACTCGATGTTTGTGATTAACTCTGAGGCATTTTCCCACTCGGTTAGTCGTTAAAACACTTACATAATTACTTTCTGCACTTAAGG
>NW_016213112.1:0-1785 GCF_001687245.7 Rhagoletis zephyria | reverse complement strand
GTTTATTGCCTTTGTTAGGTCCCGTTTAGAATATGCTGCCTTTATCTGGTATTCAAAAGGTTTTTATTAAATTTGCACTGCGATCTTTAAATTTCACACAACCTTTGCCTTCTTATACCTCGCGATGTCTACTCTTAAGATTAGAATCACTTGATANTCGAGCGTATTCAAAAGATTTTTATTAAATTTGCACTGCGATCTTTAAATTTCACACAACCTTTGCCTTCTTATACCTCGCGATGTCTACTCTTAAGATTAGAATCACTTGATAATAGAAGAAAATATCTCTCTTGTTCCTTCATAATAAAAGTCATAACTGGAGATATGGACTGTCCTTGCGTCACTTCGACATATTCTATTTGTATAGAGTTAAATCAAATTATGCCATAAATGCTCCTATCAGTCGAGCTCTTAGTGAGCTTAATCAAATCAATCGAGTTATTGATATTGACCTCTCACTTTCTGGAGGGATATNAGTTACAAAAATTATCAGGCAATACAATTCGTCTTAATCTCTCGTTAGCTGGCAGCTTTCCGTTCCCAATGTCCAGTACTTGTCGCGAAAATCCCTCGGCTGCAGTGTATATATGTATGTTCGTCTAGCCACAATGTTGACTATTTCAGGTAAGCATTTATCTAGTATTAATCAAGAAATTACAGACAATGCTTGCGTAAAATCTCCTGAGGGCAATATCAATACATTTCCGAATGGTTGGACGTTTCCATGCAAATCCCGCGACAATGGATCAAGGACCTCAAGCAATTTTTTATGTGCCATCGTGCACTGATTTCAAATAATTAGTTTAAATTTGTGTACTACTTTTTCCATACCGGATGTTCTCGAAATATTGCAAGTAGGAGTTTCGATGATTTATATGTCCAATGGCAGCTTAAGGCTGATAGCAATTCCAGGCGAAGCGATAGCTAAGGTTATGTAATTGTTTGAACGAACCGTTGCCATATATAATCAATCTTATTTGGCGCTGTAAACGCCTAAGCCATTTTGGTCTAGGTCGACAAAGAACGCCAGTCGTTTCTCTTTGTGCCAACTGACGACAATGGGAAATACCCCGTGAAGCCAAGTTCTTATCCACTTGGTCTCTCCCTCTTCCTCTGCTACCACCAGCGGATTGCGAGTTTAATACTTTCAGAACTGGAACGTCGCTTCCCATTCGAACGTCGTGGCCAAGCCAGCGGAGTCGCTGTATTTTCTTTCGATACACTATGTCCATTTCGTTGTAAAGCTCATACAACTCATCGTTCCATCGTCTGCGGTACTCCCGTCGCCAACGCGCAGAGGCTTGTAAATCTTCGCTAAGATCTTTCTCTCCAATACTTCAAGAGCCGTCTCATCGAATGTTGTCATTGTCTAAGCTTCTGCGCCATATACCAGCATGGGCATGATGAGTGACTTATGTGGCTTTTGTACGTCGAGATAGAACTTTACTCACGAATTGCCTATTCAGTCCAAAGTTGCATTTGTTGGCTAGAGTGATTCTGCATTGGATTTCCATACTGGCATTATTATCGGTGTTAATGCTGGTTCCCAAGTAAACGACATTCTCTACTTTCTCGATATTACAACTGGCAACAGTAATGTGGGTGTCAAGGCGGGACTGCTCTGACTCTTTGNTGGCATTATTATCGGTGTTAATGCTGGTTCCCAAGTAAACGACATTCTCTACTTTCTCGATATTACAACTGGCAACAGTAATGTGGGGTCAAGGCGGGACTGTTCTGACTCTTTGTTTGATGACAGGAGATACTTCGTCTTGTCTTCGTTGA
>NW_016213111.1:0-1785 GCF_001687245.7 Rhagoletis zephyria | reverse complement strand
CCTCTTCCTAATTGCATTCTGCACAGTCAGAAGCAAGCTCACAACTTTCTCCTCTCTTATCTATTTTTGGTCAGTTTTCCTTTTTGGACAGTATAATACACTTTGCCTGCCTGCCTGCTTGTTGTTGTTGTTGCGTTCCAGCAGCAGCATCAAAGAAAAGTAAAGTAATGTGAAGTGTTTCCAGTGAAAGTAGACTGCACCGAAAAGTTGCCGTCTGCCAAAGTGTCAATAGCAATTTGTGTCCAATTAGATTTCAATTGAATGAAAGCTGAAGCTCTCTCTCTCTCTCTCTCTCTCTCTCTCTCTCTCTCTCTCTTTCCCTGCTTTGCTTGCTTGACCAGCAGCGGTGATTGCGCGCTCAGCTTTTCTTTCCTTTTTTCTTTCATTCTTTTGCTGATGTTGGTTCTGCTGCTGCTGCTGCTGATCTGATTACTCGTTGATTTGCTGGGTACAGTGTTATTGTACAGCAGAGAGACAGTTTCGCTGGTGCAGAGTTTGCGACAGAGTCTGCGAGAGAAAATCCACTTTGCACTTTGTCTGTCTGCGAGTCTCTCTCTCTCTCGGCCGCTGTCGCTTTCTTTGCTTCAGCGTCTGCAGCAGTGTTGTCCTGTCCCTGTTCCCAGTTCTTCTCCACACTATTCGCATAATGTGATTAGGTGCCCTGTCCTGTCTTCTTTTGCAGACTGTTCTCGACACATTCTCGCTTTCTTTCTTTCATTTGGCGCGCTCGGGCGCAGTGTCAGTGTGAGTAAGCTACTTTACAGCTCACACTGCTGTGTGTTGTGCAAAGCTAGTGCCAGTTCCCTCTTCTTTCTTTCTTTCCTTCGTGTTTGTTGACTGTCCAGTAGTCGTTGCTGTCAGTTGTTCTCACCTTCTTCTTTTTGCTGCTGTTGCAGATGCTTTTTTCTCCTTTGTTTGCTTTTCTCTGGCCCCCTTCTTCTCTTTCTGCTTCCCAGTACACTAATTAAATCTTTTTACTTTTTCGCCTTTTTAATTAGACGTAACAGTGGCGTGTGCTGCTGCTGCTATGGTTTGGGTTGAATGAAAAGGAGGGGGAAAGGGCAGGTAATGATGAGAGGTGCACGCCATTGTCGGTACTTTTCCTCCTCCTCCTCCTTTGTGCAACTGTACAAAAAGTGCTGTGTATGTTTTTCACCCCAGACCCAAGACATGAATGGGAAAAGATGATGATGGCAGGTTTCTGCCTGTTTTTTAGGACAAAGAGGAAGTGGAAGTGGTGGAACAAGGTAGAGTAGAAGCTCAGCTGAAACTATTTTGGCTGTGGTGGTAGAAAAATAATTTCATGGTTCACCCTAAAATGATGAGGGAAGTGATTTAATTTAATTTCTCAGCCGTTCATTGAACTGCCGCTGCCGCTGCACTGTGTTTGATCAGCAACTTTGCAGCAGGTTTTGTAAGCTCTTTACTTCCTCTTCATTTCTTCTTTTTTTCTTTTTTCTTTTTTAACTAAACAGAAGGGGGGACTGCCTGAACAGAAAATGCACTTATTATGATGAATTTTTCTTCTTTTTTTCTTCTTCCTCCTCTTCTTCTTTTCATCATTGATGAAAGAATTTTGAAGACTGATTACTACTGTGTGACAAGTGAATTTAATTTTTTTCAGTTTTCTTCTCCTTCTCATTACTACTACCGTTCAGGCAAAATCTAAAAACAGCAGCTGCAGTTCCTTCTTCTTCTTCTTTTCGGTCACAAAAAGAAGGGGCTAATTGTGGTCGATAAAGAGAGAGAGAGAGAGAGAGAGAGAGAGAGAGAGAGAGAGAGAGA
>NW_016213110.1:0-1785 GCF_001687245.7 Rhagoletis zephyria | reverse complement strand
TAAATGTATAAAGACGCGAGTGTACTGCCTTGCTTTGGCGAATTTATTTTTGTGAATATTTAGTGTTTGAAAATATTCTAAAAAAAAATTTAAGAAACATTTCTGAAACGCTTAAACATTTGGCATATAATAAGCGAAATTTTAATGATTTCACTGAGTTTGAGTGCTTCCGAGCGTGACTCAAGCTGCATTGCGGCAAGAAAAAAGGCAGAAAAACTGGCTAAAAGCTGCAATATAAAGTAGTGTGGCAAGTTTAGAGTTGTAAGAAGCCTGCAAGCAACATAAAAGTGTAACGTTACATAAAAGTTGGATGCGAGAAAAACAGGCAAAGAATTTAAGTTTTTTACATCGAAGGGATTAAAAACAAATGTGAAAAAAAAAATATTGTGCAAAATTTTGAAACAAAACGTCTCTAAGAACCGTTAAAATGATTTTGATTGCAAATAAAAACAACAAACATCAAACCATCTGATATTAGGCAGTTCAGCAAAAGGCATACGGCATCAATCATCCTAACAGCTGTTGGATTGAAAAGGTTAATTTTAAATTAATATAACTGTATATATTAGTCTAATGCTAACAAGCGGAACAAGCTTCTTAATAAGAATTTGTATTAACCTTTTTTGAGGAGCAAAATTTCAAGATTCAAGCGTAGTTGTTAGGTATCTATGACTTATGTATATGCACAAAGGTGTGTAGGTATGTGTGCGTATAGCCGGGCATCTGCGCTCAATTCATCTTCTCCCCATTCAAATCATTCAAATGCTGCTCCTGATTTGTCAGCACTTTTTAAGGTTTACTTAACATTTTCCAGGAAAATTCAATGATTGCATTTATTAACGCTTACCTTTGCTGTTTACATTTCGCAGTAACTGTCTGTACGGTCTGTTCGTCCAATTCAATAGACCTGGTCCTTAGTTTTCAAACACACCGGCACACTTCATGTTTGCGTACCAGCCCAGAATTTGCTAGAGTTTTTTGTACTCTTAGGTATTTTCCATGCCAGTAAACCCAGCCAGTGGCCACTCATACCCTTCCACTCTGCAGCTCGTTGCGAACTTTTAACCAGCTTACACACTTACATACATATTTATTGGTTGACTGGCAAGGTAACTCATTGCTGTGCTTGCTACTCGGCTGGTTACAAGCTGGTTGACTGGCTGCATGTTGTTTCCGTGGTAACTGGAGGTACGTTGAAACGATTTAATAAATGTTGTTAACCCTTGAGTAGCGGTTGGAAAAATTGCAAAAGTTTTTAGGTGAAAAAAAAATTTGAGCGGTGAAAGAAGAGTTCGCTGAGACTTTGTCCAAGCTACGTCATTTGGGAAAACAACATTTGACATATATGTAAAAGAGGGAAAGAATTTATGAAATTTATTTGGCGAACTTACATCATACAATAAGTTGTTGATCTGAATCACCTTTTTCTTGCAAACCTGCCAAATAAAGCTTGCATATTTCATGCAATTTTTTTTTTCAATTAAATTCCGTGTTTGTTAGTTGATCATTCGACGTCTGGGATTATAAGGGTCATAATGAAAAGTAAATAGTTCTCGGTTTTTTTCGATCTATAATTCGAGGAAAGCATTTTAAGACAAGCTCTATTCTTTCTTATGACGATTTTAGTACGTAATAATTTTCACAAACAAGAGGAGTTCCATCAGAATAAATAAATAATCAAAAATTTAAATCTATTTGCAAAGGCTGACTTGAAAACAGCTTTATAGAAGGGGTTCGTAGCAGAGCTGTGTAATGATTGAATCAATTGAGTGTGCATTCTCATTT
>NW_016213108.1:0-1786 GCF_001687245.7 Rhagoletis zephyria | reverse complement strand
GTGTCTGTTCACCATATTTCGAGCTTTATTATTATGATAATCAACAGAGGAAAAAGTCGATGCTGCCATTTTTAATATATTCCCTTTACTTTTCTAAATTTGCTTTTAGCGGACTGTATTTTCTAATAATGCACGGCTATCTTTTTTTGCGCTCTTTCCCTTTTTTATCTTTGACGCTTTGGTATGCCGTTTTCTGTTGCTGTCCTTGTTTGTCCTGTCCTGTGATGCCCTGTCACCAATCGTTTCTCATGTTTGGTCTTTAACTTAAGTTTTTAATATTTTATTTTATTTTAGACCAACAAGTTTGTATTTTTAATTTTTTTGGGCTCTGCCGACTTGCTGTGTAAAAAGGTTCAAAAACAATATTTTTTGTAACAAAAAAATAATTTTAGTATTNATACTTGTTTGGGTTTTTAAAATGAGTAGTTTGTTTTAAACTTTTTTTAATTAGCTTTTCACACGATTCTTAAAAGGTAAAATTCATACTCTTACAAACAACATCAATTTATTTTGCTATTCATTAAATTACACTTGGCACCGTCGTTCATTGCTGCTCAGATTACTCATCAACAAGTATTACAAACACTAGTAGTTTTCTATTTCCATTCTTGTTAGTAGCACCAATCGGCAACAATTAGCAAAAAGCTAAAAGCACACAACTTGTTAGTTTAGTTTAAAAATGATTGCTGCTAATTAACAAAAAGCAAAACATAAATTGATACTTTAACGCGGTACATCCATTTTTCATCAAAAGGTTACCCAAATACTAACAAACTTAAAATTTAATTTTCATCACATTTTCATCAACATTACTTCTGACAGAATGATTCCTTACAAAAATTTCATCGCGGTATCAAAAGGTTAAATTTTCTCCACTTTTATTCACATTCAATTGCCACTCGGTGCCAGTCCATCATCAATCGTCTTCCAATTCCCACTTTCTCTCCCATTCTCTCTCCCTAGCTCTCAATTGCAGCAGCTGCAATTACATTTGCAGAAGGGTTGCCAGTAATTTGCAAGTTCTGCTGCCGTTGCTGCTGTTGCTGCTGATTTAATTTACCATGTCCACCGTATCCAAGTGAAGAGGAAGAAGAGAAGAAGAAGTGAACGTCACAATCAGTCAGCTAGCTCACTGGAAAGCATTCGCCCGGTGATTAGTGATCNATCATCAATAGCAGCAGCAGCAGATACCATTGCTGATGAGCAGTGACCGGAGAAGAAGAAGAAGAAGAAAAAGAGGGCTGCCTAGGAAACCAGAACCAGAAGAAAGTGTGTGTGTGTGCCTGGAACTTGATGAGAGGCGAGGAATGATACGGTCATAAACGATCAAGGAGAAAAAGGGTTAGTTTCAGGACTCTCTTTCTCTCTCTCTCTATTTAGATGCTCAAATTTAATTAATGATTTTTTCATTTCTTTTCTCTACTTTTTCATTTTTTCTGTAACGTGATAAATTTTTGTAGTAATTTTTAAAATTACGTTGAAGTTTTTACTGTAAATAAAAGGTAAAAATTGTTAAATATTTTTTTAATTTTGGAAATTTATCAAGATGTGCTTAAANATTTTATTATTTTATAACTTTAATTTTGGGGCATTTTAATTTGACGTTCTTTCTGAGCTTTAATTAACACGTAGCTGAAAACAGCTTTTGAAAGTGTAAAGCTATTACTTTATGTGATTTTTAGAACACTTTTCCAAGCTCTTTCAATAAACGGTAATCAGTCAACCTGAATTTTTCAATCTATTGTTGTTACACCACTCTCATTTGCATGCAAAAAAACGTCACTGC
>NW_016213107.1:403-1786 GCF_001687245.7 Rhagoletis zephyria | reverse complement strand
AAATGCACCTTGGTACCACAAACTGTTTCACGCTCTGAAACGCCGACCAGCACACAATCCACTGCTTTTCTAGTTGTGGCGGTAAATACTCATCCCAGTCAATTTTCAGTTTCCATGTAGCTTGGATAAGAATCCTAACGACAATAGTGACATTTGCCAAAAGGCCAAAGGGGTCANGTCAATTTTCAGTTTCCATGTAGCTTGGATAAGAATCCTAACGACAATAGTGACATTTGCCAAAAGGCCAAAGGGGTCATAAATAGACATGGCTATGGCAAGCAATTCTCGTTTGGTTGGCCCACGTATGCATTGGATAACCTCACGACATATCTTGTAGAACCTGAAATGAAATTCGAATACATCGTGATTGGAGTTCCAATACATACCGAGAATTTTATCGGCTTGTGACTGGCCATTTAACTGTTATTGTAATTGCTTGCAATTGGATACAAAGTTCCGAAGCTTAAATCCGGCGTTGGCATTGATAGTTATAGCTTCGTTGACTACCTCGGCAGCTTCTTGCTTATCGTCGAAACTGATAACGAGATCGTCAACGTACGTGTTATATATGATTGCCCTGGAGTCACAAGGCATGGATTGTAAACATTTTTCAGCATTTCTGTTTTTGATATATTCAGTGCAGCATGGTGAGCATGTTGCACCGAATGTCATTGATGTCATTACGTATACTCGTATGGGCTCGGATCGGTTCCCCTATCTCCATAGAAACCGTTGCGCGTTTCTGTCTACTGGTCGAACTTTTATTTGGGAGAACATTTCCTCGATGCCTCCAGCGACGCCAATTTGGCGTTGGCGAAATTTGTACATAATCCCTAGCAGCGATTGAGCATGTTCTGGTCCCTTCAACAATACGGAGTTTAACGACGTGTTGCCTGCGATAGCTGCTGCATCAAAAACAATGCGCATTTTACCCGGCTTGTTGGGGTTTACCACACCAAAATGTGGTAAATACCAAGTCGTAGATGTATGTTGCTGCGCTTCATACGGTGTTGATAATCGCGCATTTCGGCTTTGTAGGTGGCGGCATATGTGTCATCCTTAGCCATGTTATTTTCGACGCTGAGTAGTCTGCGCTGGGCCATATCGTAGCTTGGAGGTAACTGTTTGTTGTCTTCGTGCCATAGCAAACCATCTTCGTATCGATCACCAAGATATCTTGTCGTTTCGTCCAAAATTTTTCTGGACCGACTGACTTCATTCGACTCCAATGGCTCACTTGTATGTCGTGTATTTTTATACCTTTCATGAGCATGAAATGGTATTATAACTTTGGTCCGATGTTTGTAAGTACCAGAACAAAAAGAGATAGACCCATTAAAATGTATACTTATATGATCAGAACGTCGAGCTGAGTTGATTTAA
>NW_016213107.1:0-151 GCF_001687245.7 Rhagoletis zephyria | reverse complement strand
CACTATAACCTATAGCCCCCATACAACTGATTGTTCAGATATAAAATTTTTCGTTATAACTCCTCCATTTATATCGCTAGGAACATGAAATTCCGCAATGTTTTCAATAATTAGCAACAGAAAACTTACAGTGAAAATTAAAAATATCGGG
>NW_016213106.1:1676-1786 GCF_001687245.7 Rhagoletis zephyria | reverse complement strand
CAATAATCTAGACGAAATATCATCCATATTTGTACCAATTGAACAAAATAAAATTAAGGCTACATTTATAGCTATATTAATTATAACCCTATTAATCACAATAACCAAAC
>NW_016213106.1:0-1464 GCF_001687245.7 Rhagoletis zephyria | reverse complement strand
CAGAAAATACACTACTGTACCGATGGCATCATCCAATGTATGATACAGAATCATTAGTTTACATAAAAGATTCCTATGGAACATTATCAGCAACCAAAACATTCCTATTGAAGATTATCAGCAACCAAAACATTGTCAGCAAATAAAAGATTGAAGATTATCAGCAACCAAAACATTCCTATTGAAGATTATCAGCAACCAATAAACAAAAGAAACCAGAGCCTATAAATAGAGGATTAAGCATAGAAATAAGTTAGTCTTCTATTATACTGAAGCATATGAACTTCAGGTTAGAATTGATTTAAGTACATCTTGGTACCAATAAAATTATATTTATTTATGTACATCGAGAGTATGAATTTAACTTGCACATTAGCGATACCTACCTTAAAAATTTGCAACTATTATCAATTATCAAAGAAAGTATTACGTTTACCTGTACTGGCTCTACACTTACCCTAGATTTACAAGCTTCTATTTATTTTGATCATATCGCGGAACAACGAAAACGGCTATAATTTTTTGAAGTTATATAGACAATTAGATACCATTCAGAGAAAATTTCGCTTGCAGTAGTTTCTACGTGGTAAGTGCTCCTCCATTATTTGATTTCATAGCGATTCGGATACCTTCCATATTGGAGTAGTAAAGAAAATTCGCTTAAATGCTTTTTTCGGTTAAGCGCACAAGTTTTTCGTGCAAATATGGATGTGCAGCTAAGCAAAATATACTGTATACCAATCGAAAGCATAAAGCCTATAGATTGTGTGAAACAGATGAGTGAAAATTACTAGTATTGGTTGCGTTCCCCAATTTTCTGGGCTAAAACCTGCAAAATTGTCACAAAACAAATGAAGCCAGACAACCGAGTACGGGAACGCCATCTGGTAAATTCCTGTAAATTCTTGCAACTTCTTGCGACTTAGGGAACGCAACTATTACTTACCTGTTCATAGCTGTCAAACAGATAGATAGGCCTGGAAAAAAATAAACAACCCAACGTTTTCACATTTTATGGGCTTAATACTCTCGATTGATATATAAATTGTACATTAAACAAATGCAAAATTAAAAAAAAATATAATAATTTTTGAATACTTCATTAAAAATATCATAGCCAGGATTTTTTCAGCCAACCCACTCCTGAAATATTTACTAACACGTTATAATACATTTCCGCTGCATTGAAATCTGAGACTTCGCGAAATCTTTCGAAATCCAGTAGGATTTCCCATATTTCATATTTTCATGATTTCGGTTTCTTAGATTTCAATCAGATTTCAACGAAATCCTCACTTTTGTAAAACGAACAAGCTTTTAGATACTAAAAAGTTCAACCCTGTAGACTGCTTCACTGAAATGACAAAATTGTATTCATAAACAAATGCACACAAACTAGAGTCCAAGGTACATTAAAAACATGATACAAAAAAGAAGGTAGTTTCGCTTTGAAATTTTTTGACA
>NW_016213105.1:0-1786 GCF_001687245.7 Rhagoletis zephyria | reverse complement strand
ATAAAAGTCTTGCACTTTTCATAACATTTAAAAATTCTTACGAAAATTCAACAAACTTTAACAAATGCGCCCAAAAATTTTTAACTTTTTATTAAAATTTTTTAGAAAAATTTAAGGTATGCAGCTTTATAGCCCATCTACTTTTAGTAGGATATTAAAATGGATATGTAATGTAAAATGTTAAAAATTATAAAGATTAAATAGACAAAAAAAAAATAGCCAGAAATGGTCAAAATGTTACCTAACTTAATCAGCTGACCACAAGGGTATATATGTATACAGTCGGCGTGAAAAATATGGTGTTGCTTTATTTATATTTTCCATACCAAATTTTAAAATTTTTTTTAATATAGATAGTTCATGCAACAGCAGAAACTAGCATAATCGATTTTTTCTATTTCATATTGAGTTCCTCTGCGTTGGAAAGACCAGGTGGAGAAGGACTTGGCTTCACTTGGCGTTTCCAATTGGCGTCAGTTGGCACAGAAGAGAAATGACTGGCGTACTGTTTTGTACTCGGGAAAACTCATTAAATTTTAGTATAATAAGACGCAGGTTTCAAGTATAAATATAGATTTTGTTCATGTGATATTTATATGGAAAAAAAGTGCAACACCCTTGACAAACTAAATTCTCAAACATCAGCGACAATTTTTAGAGACTTCAAACTTGCACCTTATTATACTAAAATTTAATGGACTACAAAACAGCGTACTCAAAATTTTTCTAAGAAATCGAATTGAAAAGTTGAAATCTTTTTTTGGTATTTCTTTAATTTTCCCCGAGTTGTATGTGAAATTAAAAAAAAAAAATATTTTGCTGGTTTAAATTGATGGTTTCAAAACCATCATCTTGTGATAAAAAACAAATATTATTATCTTAAACTAACCATAATTACTTGCTAGATGTTAACGGAAAAGTCTTAAATGATCGAGAATAGCTCAAATTGCTAAGGTGTGAAAAAAAGAAAGTTCATTCGCCGAGTTAAACTGGCTAATTCTGCAAAGGGAAAATGCCTGTTGTGACAGAATTGTCACTGTCACATTATAAAATATGCCCCTGCATGTATTTATATATAATTGGAATATTATCAACATATGAATACACTTTTCATCAGCGCCGTAAAGTTTAAGCTTTTGCTTGGAATTGCTTATTTTTTCTTATTCAGGATTTCCAAGCTTAATTTGAACGATCATGCTTATTTTGCACATTTCAATTTATAAAGCCAAGTACGGACCTTTTAAGAAAATGGTCAAGAAATAAATTGCTATTATTTCGTTGGTGTGAATAGTAGTGTCCAAGGAGTTTTGACATCTGATATTTTACAACCTGCTGTCTCATTTTTTCCTTCCTTAACCCTACAAAGATAACCCACGTCGCAGAGGCGATTTGTGATTATAATAGAGATGGGCACGGGGCTAAATATTCAATCCCGATCCCGCCCATCCCGAAATTCGATTTTTAAGTCCAGACCCCGCCCATTCCGACGTTTTTCAGAATAGTACCGCGGTCCCGTGGGTCCCGAAATCTATCTCTAAAGCAGGCTACAAACGGACAACAAATTGAAACGATCGGTTGAGATTTCAAAATGTGTGGGCGTGGTTTGCAAACCGATCGAAGGTTGACAAAAATGTTCATGATCTTTCAAATTAATTTTAAATAATAATGAAAATCTGGTATCTTCCGATTACTTTGTTTTGCTTAAAAAAAAGTGCATATTTCAAACATCGTTTTTACGGAAGATTTTGTAAATTTGCGGGGGTTGCGGTTTTATCGGGAGTGTCGG
>NW_016213104.1:1578-1786 GCF_001687245.7 Rhagoletis zephyria | reverse complement strand
CTGCTGCAACTGCTCAGCAACTTCAGCGTCGGCGAGGGCAAGGGTGAAGAAAGTGCTGCTGCTCACCAGGACCAGCAAAAGGCTGGTGAGACCAGTTCTGTAAGAAAAAAAATGAGCAAATTGAGTTGAAGAGGAAAAATTACATGTAATGGCAGTGACCGGTCGACAGAGCGAAGAAAACAGTTAGGGGCAAGTCCTCTCTGGCAAT
>NW_016213104.1:890-1499 GCF_001687245.7 Rhagoletis zephyria | reverse complement strand
CAAGCACAAATCGACACTTGCAGCAGCAGCACTACTACCACTTTCCGAAAGCAGTGGCCATTGAAAGGCTAAGTAGCAGTGCTCACTCACTTTGATCACTTCATCTAAATGGTAATGGTAATCATCAGCAACAGCGACAGCAGCAGCAGCGGTTATTACCACCACTACTGACAGATCAGTGTACACGGCTACGCCGGTGGTGGTGGTGGTAGTGACACATAAGCCGCAGGTGGCGGCGGTGAGTTCACACAACCAAAGCTTTTACAAAGCTAGCTGCTGCTGTTGCTAATTGAACGGTAGCACAGACTGGCAAATTGATTTCTGCGGCTTCGGGGAGAGAGAGCGCCTTCTGAGCTGGTGATAAGTGTTCTTAGGTCTATTCAAGAAGTGTAATGGTAGGGCTAAATTGAAAGACGAAGACTACGAAGAAGACGGGAGGAAATTGTCCACGCTATGAAAAAGAGTGAGCGACAATGAGAGCAAGCAAGCGCTGTCATTACCATATAAATGGCATAAATTAATCAGCGCACACTTGTGTAATTAGGAAATGAAACAGTGTGAGCAGAGCTACCTGAAATGAATGAAATGAGCAGTCTTTTGAATAAATGT
>NW_016213104.1:0-812 GCF_001687245.7 Rhagoletis zephyria | reverse complement strand
TGTGTGCGCCATGTCTGACAACGAAAATCGACAACATGCCCTGAGACACAGTCGCCGCCGCTTTCACTGCAGCTGCAACAGTCACTTTCAATGATGATCGACTGTGTCGATAGGAAGAAAGCACTTCCACCTTCAACACACTTTTTTCCTTTTTGTGTACAGCAGGAAAATGACGAGCAAGTGATGATGACCGCCGTCATTCAACTCTGTATAGCGCTGTTGACACTTGCCGATTGCCTGCCGCCGATAGTGAAAATGCGAAAAAGGACATCTCAGACTGAGGATGACCACCATTTCCTTAGCTAGTTGAGCAAATGGCAATTGCACTGATGATGTCCTCCTCCTCAACTCAACGTCTTCGTCATCAAGTGTGAGAGGACAGCAACACACAGGCCATAAATGGCGGTCAGAGGATAAAAAAGAAGAGGAGAAGTGGTGGTGGTAAAGAAGACCGATTTGCCCGGGCAGTGTGGCAGCAGAACAAAAGGGGCTGACATTGAACGGTGAAAAACGGGGAGACAGTGGAGCTGTCATCGGCCAAACTGAGCCGAGCACACTGACTTACCTAAGGATCATTGTGAGTGAGTGTGCTGTAGTGTTTGTTGTCTAGAAACTACGGCTGATGGTGACTGATTGACATCAGCTGTTGCTGAGGAGAGAGAGAGAGAGTTCAGTGAAGCAATGAATGACCGAACGAATGAATGAATGATCTTCTTTTCTCAACAGAGGACTACTTTGAAGAAGAAGAAGAACTGCAGGACAACAGGTGAAACATGGCACAGAGAGAGAGGGGAAAAGAAAGAGTTTGACTT
>NW_016213103.1:0-1786 GCF_001687245.7 Rhagoletis zephyria | reverse complement strand
TGAAATCTGAAAATTTTTGGATAACCTACGGAGCTTGCACTTTAATGTGATATATTTATTCAATGTGATATATAATTCAATTCTGTAACTACTCCAGATCGCCCTAACTAAGTCGCATGACTGAACAATTATATATAGATACCTTGAGTGTGAGTCCAGAATATGTTTAAACGCTTATATNATATAGATATAGATACGTTGAGAATGACTCAAGAAAATGTTTAAACGCTTGTGTTTTATCACCTAATTCACCGATTTGAAATTTAAAAATTTTGGCACAACCTATGGAGCTTGCACTTTAATTTGATATATATATATCTGTAGCTACTCCAGATCGCCCTAAGTCGCATGACTGAACAATTACATATAGATACGGTGAGAGTAAGTCAAGAAAATATTTAAACGCTTACATTTTAGCACCTATTTCACCGATTTAAATCTGACAACTTTTGGAAAACCTATGGAGCTTGCATTTCAATGTGATATATAATTCAATTCTGTAGCTACTCCAGATCGCCCTACCTAAGTCGTATGACTGAGCAATTATATATAGATATAGATACGTTGAGAATGAATCAAGAAAATGTTTAAACGCTCGTGTTCTATAACCTACTTCACCGATTTAAAATTTTAAAATTTTTGCACAAGCTATGGTGCTTGCACTTTAATTTGATATACAACTCAATTCGGTAGCTACTCCAGATCCCCCTAACTAAGTCGCATGACTGAACAAATATATATAGATACCTTGAGAGTGAGTCCAGAATATGTTTAAACGCTTATATTTTAGCACCTACTTCACCGGATTGAAATCTGACAATTTTTGGATAACCTATGGAGCTTGCACTTTAATGTGGTATATAATTCAATTCTGTACCTACTCCAGATCGCCCTAACTAAGTCGTATGACTGAGCAATTACATATAGATATAGATACGTTGAGAATGAGTCAAGAAAATGTTTAAACGCTTGTGTTTTATCACTTACCTCACCGATTTGAAATTTGAAAATTTTTGCACAACCTGTGGAGTTTGCACTTCAATTTGATATACAACTCAATTCTGTAGCTACTCCAGATCGCCCTAACTAAGTCGCATGACTGAACAATTACATATAGATACGTTGAGAGTGAGTCCAGAACATGTTTAAACGTTTATATTTTGGCACCTACTTCACCTATTTGAAATCTGACAATTTTTTGGATAACCTCTGGAGCTTGCAATTTAATTTAATATACAACCCGATAATCTAGCTGCTCCAGATCGCCCTAAGTCGTATGACTGAGCAATTAAAAATAGATACATTAAGAATAAGTCAAGAAAATGTTTAAACGCCTATATTTTAGTACCTACTTCACCGATTTCAAAACCGACAATTTTTTGATAACCTATGGAGCTTGCGCTTTAATTTGGAGTACAACTCATTTCTGTAACTACTGCAGATCGCCCTACCTAAGTCGTATGACTGAGCACTTATATATAGATACGTTGAGAGTGAGTCAAGAAATTGTTTAAACGCTTATATTTTAGCACCTACTCCACCGATTTGAAATCTGACAATTTTTGGATAACCGATGGAGCTTGCACTTTAATTTGATATACAACTCAATTCTGTAACTACTCCAGATCGCCCTAACTAAGTCGTATGACTGAGCACTTATATATAGATACGTTGAGAGCGAGTCAAGAAAATTTTTAAACGCTTATATTTCAGCAGCTAATTCACCGATTTGAAATCTGACAATTTTTGAATAACCTATGGAGCTGACACTTTAATTTGATATACG
>NW_016213102.1:0-1786 GCF_001687245.7 Rhagoletis zephyria | reverse complement strand
TGTAACTTAATCAAAAGCGTTTAACCATTCTTGAATGGGTTGCTACAATGTTGACGTACGTTCTGGCCACCCACGGAGCGTAGACTAGGCATGACGGCCGACAGCAAACGGTCAACCAGTCTTGATTACTTGGAAGTAGTTTTTGAAGCGCGTGCTCACCGCTATCTATCAAGCGTTTGCTTTGTGCGCAAGGCGTGTAATTTCTTAAATTTAACATATGTAACAAGATGATTAGTGAATTTTTTTTGGGGTGAATGGAGAAGCACACTGGCTTGGCACTTGAGAGTATTCGTGTTTGACTCTGTATACATTCTTTTCGAGCTCAGCATATGAGCCGAGCTGCCTTGGTTTGAATTGCTTCTCTCCTAATATTTTCCAGTAGAGATCTCGATTATTATTTCAATGATTCCCTAGGACAACAATTTTCCTACTACTACTATAAATGTGAAGGTTTGTGAGTGTGTGAGTATGCTTCTTACGCTAAAATGTCGGGATATATATCAAAGAAATTAGGCGCTGAGATAGGTTATAACCCAGATTAACATATAGGTTATTTGTTGAAGAGTGTTGCCACCTTTTTTGAAAAGTAAACATCAATCCAATAATCAGTTAAATAAAATATTGCAACAATTAAAGTAAAGGAGTTCCAAAACTATTTGTTTCGAAAATATTTCTTAAGGGTATTGCGACCTGTTAAAAAGGTTAAAGACTGAAATGGATTTAAGAAAACTTGGGTTCGAAAATTGTTTTGCGAAGTGGGCTGCCACCTCTTAGGAAATTAAAAATAAATTTAATTAAGTTAAATGAAATACAGTCTTTGATATGCGAGTCAAGCAAGAGTGGTTGAAGAAACTTTTTCTTCGAAAAAAAAATGTCTGAAGAGAGTTGCCCTCTGTTAAAAGAGTTAGAATCAATCAAGGCAAATAGTTTTCAATGTACGACTCCCCCTGAGGTGAGGAAGCGCTTGTCTGAGGTGACTTTACTTTTTTAGAGGTTTATTTAAAACACCCATTCACCTCCAAGCTCTGACTCCTACCCGTAGCTAGATGCTATCTCCGGCTCATTTTTCTCCACATCGCGTAGGCTTAAGGAAATCCAACATTATTTGCTACCTCCATGTCTAGAGAGAGTTTTTATGTTGCTGGTCTGGTTGGACTTATTGCGACGAAGGCATCACCACCAATGCCCCATGGCATTTGCCCAAGACTCGTGTACAGGATAACCATTGCCGTATTGTTGATTTGCGGTAGCTACAAGGTATCCTCAAATTATTCCGTCCGACTTCGTCGCTGAAGAAGAGTGAAGAGACCAAACCACTTCCCTTTCCTCCAGGATACGCTCCCTCGTATAAACGCGGTAGACTTGTGCGATGGTAAGGCATCTAGTATCTATGACCCTGCCCCAAGTGTGGGTGAATTTCTGCTTCCATCATATGGTTTGACTGTTTTACGAAACTGCTAGGGTTTTCATTCCATTGTTCTGCTAATTCCCGAGGCACGCCAATTGCAGTCGGACTACTGGCGCCAGTTGATTTTAGCCACCTTTTACGGCAAGCATGTCATGTATGTATATCGACGGTACTTTGGCAAAACCTCGAATCTCAAAACACTCTCATACAGCCCTCTAAAGCGAACAGCTCTTCATTATTAACAGAAAATGATTTTAAAAATTTTTTTACTTAATGTAAAGAACGCTTGTTCGAAACCTCACATAATGCGAGACAAACATTTTTCTAATTACCTTTTTGACGTAGAATACGTCTTACCTTAAGGTATGGGGGCTATGT
>NW_016213101.1:0-1786 GCF_001687245.7 Rhagoletis zephyria | reverse complement strand
ATTTTTACATCAGATTTCCTAAGCCTCAACCCCTACATCAATGCTACTAAAGACGAAGATATCAAATATAAATTTTGATCCCGAGGAGGCGTGTCGCACAAGGGGCAAAGTTCAGATTCCTCTATGAAGACGTCTTAACCGACTCCAAACGGGACCAAAATTTACATGTGATATCTTCGACTTTAGTAGCATCGATTTTGGGCATTAACTGAAAAAAAATATTTTTAATTTTTTGAGTCTCCATAGAGCACGTGGTCTTGAATCCATTTGCGCCACNAAGAAACATGAATCAATTTTTAGATAAATTTATAAATAGATTAATCTATATTCTATCGTTTTGGTCTATATAGATGACATATGTACGTATGTACGTATGTATACCTGTATGAGGTATTATTTTTGTATTGAAAACTTGGCTAGGAAGTTTTACTGAAATAACACCCCACGTCCAATCGGACTAAAACGGCAGCGCCTAAATTATTTTGGCGCGCTTGAGCAGACAGTTAAGACCCAAGATACAATTGCTGCCTAAGTGTATGTCACTTCTGATATTTCGAGAAAGGATACATCCCTTAAGAAACTACAATAGGGGTATTCATACCCATTTCTTCATTTTCGCAGATTGGTAGTTGGCAGTTCGGCAAAAGTGTTTCTCTATGAACAAGCTTTTTAACTTGTTTCTGTAGGTCTGCCAAATTGTATTTTGCAACCACTACATATGTTTTTGAAGGAAAACGTCTTTGCGCTAGGTTGGCTATAAAACGAAAAAGCAACAGAAACGATCGACAAAGCTTCCTTTACCGCCTAAGCCTTAAAAATATTCAATAATTGCAAACAAGCGTCGTTACATATAAACAGTTGTGGTCAAGAATGCACAACGACCACCATTTTCAATATTCACATTGTTTTACTCACACATTTTTCCGTACATTTTTTATAAAAATTTAACATAGACTACATATGTTTAAACCTTTATGCGAAATTCAACCAATTTCCATTGTCATCAAAATTTTAATATTTCTCAGAATTTTTGAAAAAATTATTTTGGGCATGCAATTTTTTAGCCTACTCATTACATATAAAAAGGATTCTTTACATTAGCCTGGTCAAGTTAGACATTGAAGGTAGCAATATCTCGCATAAAGCTGAAAATTGTTACGTATGTACGTTGGGAACACGTTATAAATGAAATGTGAAAATATCCATCGATTCCACATCAGCAAAAGAAAGCAATATTCAAGGTAAAAAGTCACATACATTTTTTTTTGTATTTTTCAGCCAAAAGCTGGGGTTTATCATCAAAAAATGTCAGACAAAAGTACATCTAGACCAGAGATGGGCGTTTTTGAATGAATTATTATTCAAGTAAAAAATAAAATGTTATTCATAAATTATCTAATTTTGAATGACGAATAAATTTTTATTATTCATTCAAGCACTTTCGGATGATGAATAAATTTTCATTAACGATAATCTGCAATTTTTATATGAGAATTGAAGTCGGTTTTGTTTTTTGCTTAAAAATTATTTGTTGCAATCTTAACTTGTCTTTTAAAGGTAGCATTTTCTTTTTTGTAATTCAATAAGTTCTGTTGCGAAATATTATACATACATATACTCCATATTAAAACACACCCCGTGGGTCCGCCACTGACTGACACGCAGTTTAACCCCCAAACTTGGATAAAACTGTGATTGTTCAATAAACTTGGACGAAATATTCCCTCTTTTATTATGTTTGGGTATTTATTTACCTTAAATGGTAGTCAGCCCAGGCTTGATAGTA
>NW_016213100.1:0-1786 GCF_001687245.7 Rhagoletis zephyria | reverse complement strand
TTAGAATGGCTTTACTTAAGAAGGCCTACCTAAATTATCTTCTGGGATAGTTTTACTAGGTATATACAGTGTAATAGCTATCGCAGCAGAGTAGGCCAGTGCCTCTACCCAGGTTAGGGTGCCTCACAGAAAGCCAATTTCAAACCCTTACGCTGGATCGTTGTCATCAACGACCTGCTTGGGGAGATGGAAAGTTAGGGCTGCCTATCGCCCTTGTTAGCGACAGCACATAATGGTCAAAGTAAAGTTTCCCAGTTTTCCTCGATGTATGGAGCCTCCCTTGTACTCTCTTACAGAGTCAAGCATTTATGCGTGATTCTAAATAAACAGCAATCTTGGAAGACAACTATTTAGAAGGTAGTGAAAAGGCATCAAGCATTGCCATGATTTATGTTGTATGAAGTCATTATCTGGTAAAATTCCTAAGCAAAGCTTACTATAAGCTAGAGCATGCGCTTAGAGCTGCACTTATTGCAATCAGTGGGTGTGCTTTGAACCACTCGCAGCTGCCGCAGTCCGTTCTGACATCAAACTAAGAAGCACAGGTTCCTTTTCAAACCTTCGTATGAGCACTCCACTTGGAAACTCTTCTTTACACACCTACCCCTAAAGGGTAACTGAGGAACGGGCCGCCTCTTGAACATATGTGTTCAATTTGCAGGGTAGAGTTGGAAAAGGAAGGTCAGGAAGTCAACACTAAACTCAACGTAAGGCTTCCTGATTTATGCAGCGTATTTCAAGCGGATGTGGCCAACATAAGCGAGGCAGTTGACTGACTACGTACCTTCTACATAGATCGAACCTGAAGCTACTCTTGATGTTCTGCTACACTTATTATCACCATGCATCATCCCATGCGGGGAGACACTAAAGCTCACCGAAAGGTAAGATGCTAAGTGGGATGAGGCCACCAGTAATTTACTGGTAGCGTGGAATAGATCTAGACACAAGTGTATTTTTAATGCGCCACTGTGGTGCGCCACCATTAAATTTTCAGAAAAGATTCCCCAAATTTGAACTTCCTGGGGCTAAGTATGTACTTCAACTTTGTCTAGGGGAATATCACTCGTTATTTTAAGACCAGGACGTGAAATCCTCAAGAACATGGACAAAGTGTTGAAAAATAGGTGGGTAGGAAGAAATTTACACATTTGTATTAGCAGCCTAGATACACACAAGTCATAGGCCGACCCTCCAACTACATACATACTTTCAAACTAGCTAATGTTCCCCTCAATCGCTGGTGGTCTAGCTAGGCATTTCCTTTCACTGATCTGACGGGTGTGCAAACAACTTATAGGATTGCTATACTGAGGATTGTGTCTTGTGACACAAACACGTGGCTGTGATTGCTACACCTGGTTACAACATTTTCCATTTCTTGAAAAATTTTATAAGATCCAATGCTTTTCGGGTCCCTGGTCCGCCTTTGCAAAGGAAAAGAGACAAACAACCGAGCCCTTTATCAGCAACCAATCCGATTTGATTAATTCCTAAATGGTTTATTAAAGAAAGAAATATGAAAGTAATACAATGGGCAGGGGTCATAGTGTCAGAATTCACATCTATCGGAGAATAACTCTTGCCAAAAATTTCTACTTTGGACTGAATAGAAAACTGAGATCTAAGGTCCCCTTCATCGCACGAACATTGGTAAACATGGAATCTTAAATCACCAATAAAAACATATGCATTCTAAATCAGATTTCTCAAATATTTATTATTTACCTTGCCAGCAGTGAGGTCAATTCCTCTCGATCCATCTTGGCCAATTCTCCGTCGGTGT
>NW_016213099.1:0-1786 GCF_001687245.7 Rhagoletis zephyria | reverse complement strand
AGATTTCAAGTTGTTCGACAAGGTTGACTTGTTTGAATTTACTTACTTTACCTAGGTAGCATGAGTGCTTGCGTTGCTTGTTCCTCTTGCATTGCCACATGAAGGGGTGTCATTTTGGGATTAAGTAGATATTTGTAATGTCGAGTCCTTGAGCTCCGTTGTTTCTGCATTGACCCCTTCCATTTGTTTGGCCAGATCACCATCTTTGACATCTGCCGCTTATAGCCTGAGTGTAACCTAGCCAAAGCGGAAATTGATCCATCCTTGGGCCGCCTCCAGACTTGCAACAGCTTTTTGATTCACGGACAAGACCAGCATAACGTCAGAGCCCCTCTCAACTCTATTTAGATTTCGCTATCCGGACATCCGACGTTGAGGTCGCTATTCTGCCGCTACACAAAATCCAGTAGCTTCTTGGTTTCGATGCCAATGGAGTTTGGAAAGTACCCCTCTGCGACCGTGGAATGAGGAATTTTTTATTCCTCTGAAGCCCACACGGCTTCTCATTACAGTGCAGTACAAGAAATCCTGCCTTGTAAGCAGAACCCAAGAAGATTTGTCCAAAAAGACAAACAAGACAAGCACTGCCTTCTTCACCGATGCAACAAAATTCTTAAATTAGACACTGGGCTGTCTCTTATTTGCCGTAGTAGCTGCGGCCCTCGATGTGGATACTCTATCATCATTTGAGGACCGGAATTGGCGAGAATACCTTCCTGCGATCGATGTCTTTTTGGGGCTTTTTCCTTTCGGTTTGGTCAGCAGTGCGCGCTTCCAGTCTGCAGGGCCTGGGTTCAAGCCCTGGCAAAGCAAATTGCAATAAACATAAGAAAAAACGGGTTTTCCTTAAAAGTGGTCGTCCGTCAGCAGGCAATGGCAAACCTGCGAGTGTATTTCTTCTATAGCTGCTGGGCTCACACTTTTATTAATATTTACTAGAGAAAACGAATAGTATGATCGCAGATACTTATAAAACTAAACTCCTTTTTTATCTTCACGTGACGACGTTTTTCCAGAAAACTTTTCTTGACAAGCGGAAGCAGAAACGGAAATCGAATGTCACATTGCCTTGACAGATGTTGCTGTTTTTTGACATATGGCGACGCAGCGTTGCCACATCACTCCCCCTCGTACCTTGAAGGGAGCCTAACCTTGCGACCGGAGCGTGTTGTTAATGGTGGTTTTTTTGAGGACCGGTCTGGTTGAGTTGCGTTTTCTTCAACCGTGTATGCTGCTTTCAGTCTATCGATGCTGATGTTGGTTGCTTTTCCGTTTATTTCAAGTTTGTAAAATTTGTCGTTGCGCTGCAGGACTTGGTATGGCCCTTCGTATGGCGGCTGCAATGGCCGGCGAACGGCGTCTGTTCTCACGAATACGGCGGGGGCTGTAGATAACCTCTTTTCGATGAAACACACCGGCCTGGCGTAGTTTGAGGTGATTGTGGGTTTTAACCCCTGCATTCGGGTTCGAAGGATGCTCACGAATTTATTTTCGTTTGCGATGCCGTTGTGAGAAGGATCGACGAATTCTCCCGAGAGTCTGATATCGCAGCCATACGTCATTTCTGCTGGAGTCGATCCGATATCTTCTTTGTAACAAGATCGGTATCCCATTAGAATAAGTGGTAATACGTCGACCCACTGCTCGGTTTGGAAACATTTCACCGCGGTTTTCAGTGTTCGGTAGAAACGTTCGACGAGTCCATTTGAAGCTGGGCGATAGGCTGTAGTTTTGAGTTGCTGGATGCCGAGAAGTTTATTCAGGTCCCGGAAAAGCGACGACTCGA
>NW_016213097.1:0-1786 GCF_001687245.7 Rhagoletis zephyria | reverse complement strand
ATCGTTGTCGTCTATTTCAGCTAAGGGGAGGCCCAGGAAGTGTGCGACTTCCACAGGGGCTGTCCATAGGGACAGGGGCGTTAGCTGAGTGGGATTCTCAGGGCATGTGAAGAGGGGCCTGGAGTCATGTGGCGACTCTCCACATGCCGGGCATTGGTTGCGCACATCCTCGTTGATTCTGCTCAGGTAGCTGTTGAGCCTGCTGCAATAGCCAGAGCGAAGTTGGGCTATTGTTGTGCGGGCCTCCCGAGGCAGACAAAGTTCTGTGCCGTCCACGTCCGGTGGTTGTGTGCCTAGAACGGCATTCACAGGGCGGGAGTCAACATAACTTGAGACTGATTCCCTGTGAATGCCGTTAAGGGCCTGTCGGTAGGTTGTCGGGTCCAGAAGTTGTTTAATATACCTCTGGACTTCGTCTGTCAGTTCGTAAAGATGCCTCCTGAGGTGCCGTGGCGAGGGCTCTTCCGCGAGCAGTTGCCCGCTGGGATGGCCACGTCTGTAGCTCCCAGCGAGGAACTGCTTGCAAAGCATTAAGTTATGCTCCTTTACCGGGAGGATGGATGAACCGTCCCGAACGGGGCTTAGTAGCCGCTACAACAACAACGACACCACCCTGTGGAAACCCTGTTTTATTTTTTTAAGTTTGCTCGATTTGTCTCTAAACATTACCGACGAGTGTCGATCACTTAGATAATTTGCCGACCACCGTTTGAGCCTCTGTGGGAGAGAGGAAGCCTCTATATCTTCTAGTAGCGTGGAATGGCTGACAGTGTCAACGGCCTTTGACAGGTCCAACGCTACTAGAATCGTTCTCTCACATGAACGTTTACGGTTAAAGCCACGAGTTATCTGAGTGTTTATGGCGTTAAGTGCTGTTGTTGTACTGTGCACTTTACGGAAACCATGCTGATGCTTCGCTGGGGTCAAGTGGTTTGTGAAATATGGGAGCAGCAAGGCCTCGAGTGTCTTCGCTACCGGGAAAGGAGTGTTACCGGCCGATAAGAATCTCCTATGTTGGCGGGTTTCCCCGGATGATGAGAGTGGCCATGGACAAATTGAGGACCTCCGTTAGGTACGCTGCCCCCGCAAGACCCAAATCTTTCAGCATCAGCATACATATTCCGTCGGGACCCATGGCTTTGGAGGCTTTCGCCTTCCCGATGGCCACCTGAACTTCACCGCAAGTGAAAGCGAGGGGGGCACAGGTTGTTGGCTGTTTGTGCAACCTTCTGGTCACTCGACGCTTGGCTTTGTCCACCGGAGGATGCAGTATTAACTACCGGCTAAAATAGCGCGCGCATCGCTCCGGGTCCGACAAAGNCTTGGCTTTGTCCACCGGAGGATGCAGTATTAACTACCGGCTAAAATAGCGCGCGCATCGCTCCGGGTCTGACAAAGTATGGTCGCCGAAAGAAATTTCGACTCTGTCGTCGTGCTTCGTCGGATTGGACAGTGACCTCACGGTTGACCAAAGCTTACTCACACCAGAGGTGAAGTTACAGGTCTTCAGATGCTCTTCCCACTTCTTCCGCTTATGTACGTTTACTAGTTGCCGAATCTCCGCGTTGAGAACCCTGATACGGGGATCTCCGGAATCGGCCTTGCGAAGGCTATCACGCTCATCGGCTAGAACAGCCGCTTCAGAAGGGAAATCTGGACGTGGGTCGGTGATACATCCTGCCGGTACGAAGCGGGCTGCAGCAGCGGTGACAGCCCTGCGGAACTTACATTCACCACGGTGGACGTCGGTTGGTGTGGGGAGAGCAGCGAAGGCGTTTTCAGTAAA
>NW_016213096.1:0-1786 GCF_001687245.7 Rhagoletis zephyria | reverse complement strand
TGCATGAAAATCCTAACCTCAAAAAAATCACCCGTTATATAGAAAAAAATTGCACACCTATTTTTTAATTTGGAATAAAAAAATAGTTAGAGGTCGCTCAAAGCGTTCAAAGTGTTCCCTATATTTTATATGGGCAAAACTACTTTTCGTAGAAATGCTATAGAATTCTTGAAAATCAATATGTATTTTTCGGTCGGAAAAATCTGGTTCTCTTCAGGAGCCTCCCAATAATAATACCTAATTGTTTATTTAACCATTTTTTAATACTAAAGATTTTTTATTGGTCCCCCATTGCATTTTATCGGGGGTTTGGTGGACCTATAATATATAGTCAATTTAGTATTTTTATTGGAGGTCTCCTGGGGAAACCAGAGTTTTCCGATCGAAAAATATTGATTTTCAAGAATTCTATACCATTTCGACGAAACGTGGAAAACTTTGAGCGCTGTGAATTCAAAATAAAAAATATTATAATAATAAATTTTTCACTTGCATTTTTGGACTACCCTAATGTACATGTATGCATGTTAACACAGCTGGTTTTGGAAAAAACTGTTTATAATTCATTGCACCTTTGCGCGGACTGTTCCTTTAGCAAATTACTGTCATTAAACTTGACTTAATATCGAATCTTTTTTATTTTTACCACTGAAGTGCTTACCGAATTATAGGAAATTTTTGCTATCAGTGTATGGAAAATGTACTAATATTAAATCGCCACACTTTTTAATTGTTTTTTTTTTCTAATATACATTTTTTCGTTCGGAATTTAGTTAAACTTAAGAGCTTATTAGGGAATTGTTTCTTGGAAACATGTGAGACTTTTTTTGTAAATAGGGCCGCACAGTGTTCGGAGAAGCCATGTTTTACGCGATTAGTTAGAAGGGCTGTTACGATTATAATAAAACTGCGGAATCGTAGTATTGTTGTATTGTTAAGTCCGAATACAAATTCTTTAAAACTTATAGTTTGACAGTAGAGAGCTGTCAAATCAACTGGCAATTTCTCTAAAATTAAGAAAATCTATTTGAAAATACCACTGATTACGTTTTTTGACATGCTGATCATGAATTTTATGTCAAATTGAAACCTTGACAGGTGTCAAATAAATGTGAATTTTTTAAAAAATAAGACTGATTAGAATCTTAGACATGGTGATCACGAATTTTATGTTAAATGAAAACTTTGAGAGTTGACAGCTGTCAATTAAACGGTTAATTTTTCTAAAAAAAAAAGTATTTTTTAAGATGCCTCTGATAAGGGTTTTAGACACGCTAGTCACGAATTTACGTCAAATCAAAATATTTAAGAATTTACGACTACCGAAGGGGCTGCCAATTTCTCTAGAAATGACGAAAATTTCCCAAGAATTAAACGTACTATGTTTTAAGGCTCACTGATCTTCAGTTCTGTATCATATTCCCACTTTTTCGGTTGAAAACTATCAAATCAACTGTTATTTTCAGTTGAGTAACACAATATATTAAACAAAATTTGATTTATCACATAGAGGGGAAAGTACATATCTGTGGGCTTTTGACAAAACAACTACTCTCGAGTGAGGTCACATTTTCTCTTCAAAGCGGTAATTCATTGAGTTGTCGAATGATATTTTTATGTTTAGTTTAGCATCAAAGAGAAGTATTTGAAAAAAATCTCGCTTACGTTTCTTTGGCAGCTAGGGCTCGATATGTATTACTATTACTTGGGCACTTTCGAAAACCATTACAACATATTGCACGTTTAATAATATACAGAATTATTTCAAAATTTCAATTTTGTGGGA
>NW_016213095.1:0-1786 GCF_001687245.7 Rhagoletis zephyria | reverse complement strand
GGGTTCAGCCTTGCCGTTTTGATACAATTGTATCATTTTTGATACTTTTTTTTTTCAATTTTGTAATTTGATACTTTCGATACTTTTTCATTCACAAATACCAATTTTTGATACTAATAAAAATATTTTTGAATTTGCTTCAAAAATATTGAGTTTTTCAAAATTAAATATGATGAGAAAAAAAAGTCGAAAATTAAGTATAATTTAGGAACGGTTAAAGCTGTAGTGTTTGCAAACCCAATTCAATGCGAATACCAGTAAAAGAACAGTTATGCAAGACTTAGACTTACTTGACGTGAAAATTGTATATCTGACGAAGGAGTAGCGCTTGTATGTACATAGTTACCCAAAAAAACCACTTCGCTTATAAACTTGGAGAACTGTATATTTTTGATTTCTAAGTTAAATTTCTAAGTGCAAAAAGGGCTGTGCGAGAATCATGCTGCCACAAAGTTTTTCCACATATTTTTAATAAAATTCCTCCAAATATGCCACATAAATATGATTTGTTGTATGAATGCAATTCATCTGGCAATCGAAAAACAAACTTTCAAATAAAGACAGAAAATAAAACAAGCAATTTTTAAGCAAACAACAAAACCGACTTCAATTCTTATATACAAATTTATGATTATCGTTGATTTCTTCACGATCCAATTATCGGATCTTTCCGATGGAAAAAGAATTATCGAAATCGGTTAACGTGGTCCAAAGTTATGCGGTAACATACATAAAAAAAAAATATTTCGACGAACTGATAATCTCCTCCTTTTTTGAAGTCGTTCAATGAAAACAATCATACATAAAAAAAAAAATATTTCGACGAACTGATAACCTCCTCCAACGGGATTTTTTAGCAACTTGAAACCTGCACTTTATTATACTAGAATGAAATTAAAAAAAAAAAAAAAAATCAACGGTCAGTTTTAACCACTTGAAGCTCGACCATTATCTGATTAAAGTTTAATGGGCTATAAATAATATAAAACTATGCACTCAAAAAAATTCTTACACTTCTGAGAAAAAGTTTGAAATTTGGGTGAAGATTTGTTGCATTTTCATGTAGTTTTCTACAAAAGTTTTAAACATGGGTTTTTATGGTTTTTTTTTTAAGAATGAACTGTACTTAAATTGAAAATTCTTAAAAATAAATAGTGAAACATAAGTGGCAAATAATATCACTTTGAAATGGGATGCTATTGATATGACCGATACTGTATGTGCATAAATACATGGCTGTGTCAATTCACACGCGCAGAGGTAACTTATACCGCAGATTTACGGTAATTTCTGAGAAAGTGTCTATTTGCCGTAAATCCACGGCAAAAAATTACCGTAGATTCACGGTGAATTTCGAAGTGCGCGAATAAATGTCTGTTGACTGTTAGTGTATCTGCGGCAAAAATTTCCGTGGATCCGAGTGCTTCACTATAGGTACTTTTATTAAATCTGTTTTTAATTTCCATAAAGTTTTAAAAAATATGTAAAGGAAATTTTACGAGATAAGCTACACATATTTTTAACAACACGAAGATGTATGCATGAGGTCATTGGTGTTGAGTTTACACATGTGTGGATGTACATTAGGGTGGTCCAAAATAAGTAAAGTAGAAATTGTAGTGCTCTCACCCCCTGGGATTGTTCTATATCGAAAAAACACACAAATTTTTAATTTTGAAATCAAAAAATATTTATATGGAGAAAAACAACTTTTCGCATAAATGGTACAGAATTTTCAGAATCAATATTTTTCGATCGGAAAACTCTGGTTCTCTTCAGGAGACTT
>NW_016213094.1:0-1786 GCF_001687245.7 Rhagoletis zephyria | reverse complement strand
AGGTTATATGGTTATGTAGTTATATTTTTATTCAGTTTACAACAACAAAGTACACTCCACAATAATAATTTTTAACCAGATAACCTGTCAACATCGTCACATGAGCTAATAAGCTCTTTTGCAAGAGTGCCGGGCAGGGCTGCCAACTTGGTTCAAACCGTGCCATTTTTGGCCCTATTTTATTTCATATGGCACAAAATTTTTCAATTAGGCATAAAGTGCCAAAATGGCACTTTTGAAAAATGGTCATATTTATTTCAATACATTTTTGTGAAATTCAACTAAGATTTTCTAATTTCTATGGTGTATACAACTGGTTTATTTTACTTTGACATTGGACTTTTGTTTTAAGAATGTGTTTCTAATTTTAGTGTTAAATGAGAAGAATTAAAAGGAATAACACTTTTGTTTTTCTATTTGGCACATTTTGGCACTTTTTTAACCTTTATTTGGCACTTCATAGCTAAGTATAGTTGGCAGCCCTGGTGCCAGGTCACTTGCTCAATTTGGTGAATACCCCTAATGTAAAACACATTTCTCATTAACTCATAGAAGTCTGAAATTATTTTTTGACAGCATCCTATCAAGTACATACATACACATACATATGTACACACTTACAAAAATATCATGTTACATATTCACATAAAAGCTTATATACAGAAAGGGAAGAATAAAAACGTGCCTAGAATATACACAAATAATTAACAAAATAAAGAATGACTTCAACAAGATGACTCATACTTACATGAATGCATATGTATGTTTACAACAACGATCTTGAATGTGTGCTAAGCTTGGATTCTATCGAAAATTAATTAACAGCGGCTTTAGATCATACATTTCTTAAGTCTTGACGGAGTCGAGAGGAGTTTTTGGGTCCTGCTAAAATTTACGTTTTTTTAAACAAAACACGTCTTTAATTAAAAATGCATTTTATTAAATATTATTAATTTGTTAATGTCTCTCCTTTTGACCAAGCTGAGAGGCTGATGGCTTTTAAAGAAACTTTTTTTTTATTACCAAAGTATACTCTGAGGTAGAGATGGGCGCCAGAACAACTATTCAATTCCGATACCGTCCATGACGACATTCAATGTTTAGGTCGCAGATCGCCCATCCCAACGTTTCAGATTTGCACCGCGACCCATGGGACCCGATATTATTACTTAATAAAACTCACATCGCTTTCAAGCAAATTTGAAATAATATACATAATAGTATATACACATACATATGTAAATTTTTTGGAATATTCTAACCTTGACATACTGAAAAACAAGGCGGCGCCATGAGAAATAACGCTCCTTGGAAAAATTTTGCATACGAGATATAAAGCCTAACGATCTTATTACAGTACAATACAAAAAGTAAAGGTGTTAGTTACAGGCGAATTTAGATTTTCGAAAATACTCAACCTCGTATACAATTATGTATATATGTAGATATATAAATATATCTTACTGATATATTGTTAGCAATTTAAAAGAAAATTTCATATGCATTCATACATACATATACCTACACGTATACATACATACATATGTGTGTACATATGTATCTGTAAGATTTTCTTTTAAATCTGTTGCTTTGGCCTTGATCTTCTTTGGTGTACGTTTGAAGGGCAGAAAACTCCACTGTCCTCTACTTACTCTAACACCTACACTCGCTATTGCCTAACAGGAGACATAAAAAAATCTATGTACTCGCGAATCTAGTTGTCATATGTATGTATATAGTTTAACTGTGTTTTTAGTTTCCTTTATCCTAGCATCAGAATTTTTTA
>NW_016213091.1:0-1786 GCF_001687245.7 Rhagoletis zephyria | reverse complement strand
ATCCAGCGAAAAGTCTACCGCGTAAAAAAAAATAAAAGTCATACATCTAGCTTATTTATAGGCCGATTTGGCTACTTTTTATAATATATACTGGTCTCGTTAGGTGGACCCAGGGTCGAGATAATTTGAAAACCCGTATTTATGCTCTCATTTGTTTCACCTATTGGCATGTTTAGTTGAAACGTAGTAGGACATAGATTTGCAAAAAATGAGACCGCTGGTAGCGCTGATGTCAAAATAAAAAGTACGTTCGATATGAAATGTTGTTTTCTTCCCGTTAAAAATTCTTTCAAGAACAATATTAACAAATGAAAATTTTCGTAACGTAACGTCACGGCAGATAATTCAGCTGGTTAAACATAAAGCAGAAAAGATGTTTACATTTCAAAACTTGGAAAACTAATCTTAAACATTTCCAATATTACTACAAAGGCTTTTATACAAATAGTCTTGCCACATTCGCAGAGTTTTACAATTTTGTAATCGAAGTCAAAATCTACTTCTGTTTTTTGTAACGTATCCTTTAGCATTAAAAAAATTTAAACATTTGAACCGAACCGAACCGCGGTTCAGGAATACTCATGAATCGGTTCTTGTACCGGTACAAACTTTTTCCAAGTGGTTCACTGAGAAAAAAACGCGTTGTAAAAATTAAAATATTTTATTTGATTACCGTTCAAAAATGTTCGTATTTAAATCAAGTGAAAAGTGTTAACAAAATGGATTTTTCCATTATACATACACTACGTATAATGGAAATATTCAATTCAAATACGCACGTATTAAAATGAAGCATTTTTCACTGCACGGATGGCGTTTTGAACGTTTCGGATGCTTCTTCATACGTAATTAAGAAAGTATATGTATAAAAAGCATGCACAGCATGCAGGTGACAACACATACACTCATATATGGTACATGTTTATCTGTACAAATGTACTAATCGCGCGCTGTGATGTTGATTCAAATTCAACATTTGAAAGCACATTTACATGCGTGGCTGTAGCTGAGTATGCAAAGACGCTTGATACATTTGGTTGCTGTCAAGAGGGTCCGGGTTCAATTACCATTAGAGGGCGGCGGAACATAAAATAAAATTTGTTTCTTCTTAATTACGAAAAAGCATCTGTGCACTTCACAACGACATATTTTATAACGTACATACTCAAATTTAAAACGAGTTGAGTTGGTGCTCTTTCATATGCGTATTTTTTTTAATTTAGCACGTTTTTTTAATTCTAAAATTTTTCCCCTCAGTGTTCAAACCACTGATCCGAACCTCACCGTTGTTTTGAGTGGTATGCAGCCATGGTAAAAACATGTACGTCTAATTTAAAAAAATGGACTTCAGTTTAACCCACTTCCGGTGGAAACTGGATGTCGGTAATATCACCAAAAGATAGAGCATCAGCCATTTGGGCGGTCATATTGCGTGTTTCAAGATTAAAAAAAAGTTATTTTAAATTATTTAAAAAGTCAAATCAATTATTATAAAATGGAATCAGTAGGTACTGAGATACATATGTACTATATATTAGTTTTTCACTGCACTAACTAATTTCAAACGACGCACTCCATACTATACAACATCTTAGCTTACATAATCGGAGAAATAATACCATCAGAAAAATATGGCATCAAACACTGTTGAGTTCACCTTCTGATTGAAGCTGATTTGAATATGGTGTCAACACAACGACTCGACTATTCCATTTAAAAAGCACTCCAACAGAAAATGCATGTCATTAACAAAAACTGCTTTAGTCGCCCGCCACTGTAAATACTT
>NW_016213090.1:1601-1786 GCF_001687245.7 Rhagoletis zephyria | reverse complement strand
AGTTATAATACCCTTGTGCACAAGTGCGCTCGGGTATAAAAATTTTGAGATTTTAGAAAAATTATACAAGCATTTTTTGGCTTTATTTGAAAACTAGTAATTTTTAGAAAAAAAACCGACTTCAACTCCCATATAAAAAATATATATATATATATATCTCATGATCCGCTGATCGGATCTTAACC
>NW_016213090.1:0-1537 GCF_001687245.7 Rhagoletis zephyria | reverse complement strand
AAAAAAAAAAAAAAAAAAAAAAATATTCCGACGAACTGATAACCTCCTCCTTTTTTGGAAGTCGGTTAAAAAAGGCTGCAAATCCGCATTGTTCTAAGAAATTGAAACTTTCTTCCAATAAGACTCGACATTTAAATTAGGATCCAGTTGTAGTAGTTCTGCATAATTTATAATTGCGTGTCTTCGTAACTCAATAGTTGCGTTCGATAACAAAATTAGCCAACACCAGCCAACAATCAAAATCAAGAGAGTAAGCGAAAATTCTCTCCCAAAGAGATGAAAAAGCAAAAAAGTAAACGAACAGGAAATTAGCCATTACTTGCAAAAACCGGAAGAAGAAGACACACCAGCTGACTTTGTTTATGTTTTATTTGTAAACAAACTGAAATTCATGTTGCCTCCATAGAAGGAAAAAGCAAAGTGAACGTTCAATGTTTGCCAGGAACATTTCTATAAGTAAAAACTAGTTGGCGCTATCATAAAGTCACATAGCAGGCAGCCAAAAAGCATATAAATACCAAAACTCGGAAAATGCAATTTTGTTTGTTTACAGAAATTGCAACCATATGTTTTGTCATCATATGTTTTCGTGTTGGATAATTTTTGCTGACTAAAATTTTGCCAGTACAAAATGAACGCTTCTCTTGCATCAAAATGAACGCTTGCTCTCTCAATTTTTGTGTGTTGGATAATTTTTTGTCGTTATCGAACGCCATCCAGTAAAAATTTGGAAAAACTATTACAAATTTTTGACTTGTCGAACGCACCTATTATCTAGGTCTTGAAAATTTATTACGCAGGTTCTGCAATTCATTTTCGAGTAAATTTCTACCCCTGCCAATTTGGATTCAAAGCGAATTAGATTGAAATTCACTCGGACGTGAATGGCAGAAAATTGCTGAAAAAAAAATGAATCAAAATCTTTTTTTAAAAAGAGCCAGATGCCTCCTCATAATAAGGGTCCAAAGATTTCTTCTTCTTCTTTTAGCTTTTCTTTTCTTCTAAATTATGAACAAATTTTTTCGTAGCAAATCTTCGATATGCATAGGCAACTTCAAGCATGCTTTAGAAGCAACAAAATGAATTGTGTAGCATGAGAACTTTATTGTTACGATATTTGGTTATTCCTGTTTTAAAATTACTACAACAGAATTAAATTTGCCAAACATGACATTTGGAGTATCTGCAGGAAACCCTATAAAATACATGGGAGACTTTGAGCAGTTTTAGCAAACTCAAAATATGTTTTTAAGGGGTATTTTTTGTATAAGGATCAATCCTAGGAGGTGAGAGCATGAACATTACCACTTTAATTTTCTCACGTGCATTTTTTGACCGCCCTATTCTTCATATTATGAATTACACGTCCGGAATAGGCAATGCGATTTATATTAGGGGTCTTCACACCGAAGCTTGATACTCGGTAACTCGGTGTTCGGTTATTTTTCCTATGTATTTTGTTTGTGTAATACTAAATTACCGAACACCGAGTTACCGCGTACCAAGCTCGGTGTGAACACCCCTATTAATTTTAAGT
>NW_016213089.1:0-1786 GCF_001687245.7 Rhagoletis zephyria | reverse complement strand
GGAGGGTCACTCGATTGAACACAACAACCCAAAACCATTGTACATATAATACGGTGTTCACATGAGGCGATTTTCCAGGCAATTCTAGAGCCGATTAGTTGAATCAAAAGTTTGCTGCACCCCAACTTCATTGTAAGCTATTAGTCGAAAGGCCGTTGACACCAGACGATTGTTGCTTTCAACTAAAAGTTGCCTGTAAAATCGGCTCATGTGAACACCGTATAACTAAACCGTACCAAACGTACATACAATTCGGGCCTAGTCAGTACATATAAACTCTCTGATAACTAATCAATGATATTATTTATTCCTTTGTTTATTCTACTGAATAATAGTTTTTAGTTTTTGTATCGTCCAATATGTGTTAGATTACTATTCCACAGTATTTAAATAAAGTGGCAGCATGCTACAGCTGACATATTTCAAAATAAAGAACATGAGACAAATAGATGGAATATTTATAGTGTAAGAAGAACACAACAGATAAGTACTTTTGTGTTGATTCTTCTTCTTTGCTAACGGGAAATTTCAGTTGAAAATAACTGTTTCTGGTAAAAGAAAAATTTGTGTTTGTGCTGCGTTTTCATAAAAAATAAAATAAAATTGATATTGCGCTAATTCCAATAAAAAAAGAGGCAAAGATCAGTTAATTTCAGACCACCAGAGGTTCGAAAACTGATTGAAATAATTGGAAACACACAAAAAAATCGTGGAAAACAAAATGACGGATACAATTTCCAATGAGGACAAAGAGACCGCATGGGATAGAATAGCCAAATTATTTAATTTGCAGTCCGGAATTAACTCGCGTTCTGCAATCACCCTAAAGCTAAAATATGAAAGTCTAAAAAAGTAAAAAAGAAAGTTGCTGCAAATCGGGAGGAGTTTTACAAAATCGGTGGTGGACTGCACTCTAAAACTCCAATGATCTTGAGAACCGTATCCTTTCAATATGCCCCAACATTGACGACTTAGATGCTAGGAACAATTCCGACATAGTTGTTAAGTTTTTTGTTTATAGATTTCTGGAGTATAACGTGAATCATACTTGGACTTCAGATAAATAATCACTTATAAATTTCGTATTTCATAAACTATGTCAGGGTGGGTGTTCCCCACGTTGGGCGTTCAACATTCAGGAAGCACCTTTGGACCGCTCTGGATGATGGAGATAATGCCGTCCTTCCTTTTTTTGTAGGGGCAATAAACAAATGTTTTTTTTTGTAAAAAGAAAATCAACTTAACGTGTTCTATGTTCTATGCCTAATATTTACCAATTAATCCTAGGCTTCGTCGTTTTGTGTGTAAATGTCACACAACACAGAATGAATAAGAAAAACTACCCAATGGGAAATTATAAAAGCTTTTAANTTTTTTTTGTAAAAAGAAAGGCAACTTAACGTGTTCTATGTTCTATGCCTAATATTTACCAATTAATCCTAGGCTTCGTCGTTTTGTGTGTAAATGTCACACAAAACAGAATGAATAAGAAAAATTACCCAATGGGAAATTATAAAAGCTTTTAATGAAGGGGGTTGCCAGAGCGTGAGTCGAGGTATGGTGAATAAAGTATCTCGCCGGGAAAGGGATAGAAGTAGGGTGAGCGCAATTGTGATTGGCTAAAGAAAACAATGAAGACTATGCGGTAAAAACGGTGTTTTGGATGCTGTTGAAAACTGCCTATATAAAAGGGTTAGCGGTAGGCCAGAAGTTAGAACTGCCTCGTGTTATTGAAACCGACATCCAGTGCGGGAAAATGTGAAAAGGTGCGGCGTACAAAAAAAAA
>NW_016213087.1:0-1786 GCF_001687245.7 Rhagoletis zephyria | reverse complement strand
AAAATTTATTTTTAGTTTATTTTCATATTTGTGGCCAATTGTAGGGACAGAATATATGCAGAAAGTTTGTTGCTCGAAATTTTTGCCACCTAAAGTTCTTCACGATCATAATTGCACCATGCCAAGGAGGCTTTGAAGAGATCTACATCCATTTCGCGAGCGATATTTTGCTTTGCATTTGAAGATCCGAAAAACCTCTCGTTTGCAAGATACATTTACCTCGTGCAAGCTTTCACGATGAGCCCTCATACTTTACTTACCGATAATCATCACCGAATTCCATAAGCCTTCTGGCTGCATCCGAATCAAATCCCTCAGAGTAGTTCTCCGAGTTATATTTCTCTTGATAGTTGTCCCAGGCCGTTTCCGAGAAACTGCTGTGGTGATCGTCAGTGCCGGTGGTGTAATCTGTATTGGAATATGAAATTCAAATTAATTGGGCTCTTTTTAAGTTTTGTTTTTGTTAGAAACAAACATATAGAACTCATATGTATATTAAAATAAATTAAAGCATACATAGATGTGTGTGTATACATATTACCCATAGCCACTTGCATGTGGAAATCTATATTCTTAAATAAATATGTATAGGATATACATTAGGGCGGTAATTTTTATTTTATTTTTTTGTTTTGTTTTACTACGCGCGAATAGCAAGGGAGAATTCTACGTGTAATTCTAAGCAAATTTGCCGAAGAGATAATGGGCCAAAAATCAGTTTGGAGTTTGCCAAATTGCGAAAATAGGTTTGGAAGAAAACTTTCACTGTTGCACCCTCTGGTGGAAGTTTGAAGAAAAAACAAATGCAGTAATGGATTATTCATACCATATAGCATGTTTTTATACAAAATGTAAGCACTTCTTTACACTACAGCAAAATGCTAAGAAACCTATTTTCGCAATTTGACAAACTCAAAATTATTACACGTAGAATTCTTCTATGATATACGCGCATCGTCTGAAAATTCTCTGATACAAACTGACCCGCCCTAATATACATACATATGTGCATATATATAGATACAACTTATGCCTGTGGCCATACGCATATACATACGTACACATACAAATTTTTTTAGTCGATTACTCGCACAAAGGCAAAAATTCTAATTTCTACAAAGGGTGTAGATACCTCGGTGCTTCTGGGGCACTGGTGTGGCAGCTTAGAACACAAAAGACATTGCAGTGTTAGAAATAATTGCATTCGATAAGTGAGAAAAATGATATCAAATCTATTCGTAAAATAATTTTAGTGCAACAAAACCAACTTTAGAACATTGACACTGCGTAGCGAATATGTATGTATGTAGGCAAGTAAAGCCAACGCAGCCGTACTAACCTCCTTGCTGCTCTTCTTCTTCGTCATTCATGTATGTGGCCAAAGCCGCTAACGAGCCCAACCGTTTCTCGTTGCGCATGTACGCCGTGGTATAGGAGCCCACGCGGAAGTTGGGCTTCATTAATTGAGCCTCCCCGCCACTATCGTTCTGCTGCTGATGCTGAATTTCGTACTGCTGCTGCTGCGGCTGTCCCAATGAGTGTTGCGTGGCACCGCTACTGCCGCCCATGGCGCCCTCGTTTGCCATTGGGCCACTACCGCGTTGCAGGCTCAATAGCGCGTTCGTTATCTCGCGAATTTGTTGAGCCGACATGGATTCACACGACTTCATGAGCAGCGTTTGGGCGAGGCGTGGCACCTCGGCGGTGTGCTCCGACCCGGAGTCAGGCGTTTTGTGGCCAGCAGAATGTGCGTTTGGTGTAACTAGTCCAATATTCGCACCAATGG
>NW_016213086.1:0-1786 GCF_001687245.7 Rhagoletis zephyria | reverse complement strand
TTAGAGCACACATCGAGGCCTAACCGCGACATTTTTCCCAAAATTTTCTTTTGGTGCAGAAATTCGTCTAGAGCATCTATTTAGATGGGTCAATCCGTGTCAAAACCACCAATGGTTGGAATCAACAATTTTTGATTTTTTTTAAGAAGTTTGGTCAGAACTTTTCTTTTTCTGCCAAAGAAAAGAAATTATATTTTGTTTTCGAAAGTTAACAATTTCACAATTTCCGGATTTAAAAATTTGATTTATACAATGTCTCTAACTGATCTTAAAAGATCCTAAAATTTTCAAGGTATTTTTTTAAGAACAAAAATATAGGAAAAATTGTTTCTTGAAAATTGTAAATTAAAAATACGTTTTAATTAAATTAAAATTGTTCAACATAGCTTTGAGTATAATTTGCAAAAAAAAACTTTTTTCAAAGTTAAAAATTTATATTTATCTTGAAAAAAAAAAATTGAAAATTTCAGGATCTCTAAAGATCAGTTAAAGGTATTGTAAAAAGAAATTGAACAAAATGTTTTTTTTTATTTATGCTTTGATGTTTTTTTTTTGAATTTCTAAATGCTGTAATTTTTTTTTAATATATTCATATACTTACACAGATATACATATAGCCTTGGATATCAACTTTAAGACGAGACTAGAATCATATCTGTAACTATGACAGTTTTCTAGATATTTAAATAACAAACTTGCGAAATTCCGGAAATTGTGAAGTAAAGAATCTTCCATAACCTTCGAAAAAAATACAATTGTTTTCCTTTGACAGAACTTCGTTATATTAGACATACTATATAAGAAAAGTCCTGCCTAAAATTCATCCAAGTCAAAAACGGTTGATTTAAACTGACCGCAAAACAAGGTTATGTCGAGGGTTTGGAGGGATTTGAAAGGAATTGTCCATTATGAGCTGCTACTCGTCCAATGTGGCGAAACCATCCTAAACACGCTAAAGGCGCCTTCCTTTCGTTTTTACCCTGCAAGCTAAAGATTCTGTAGCGATTTTTACGTGTCTTCAAAGAAATTTAGATGAAGTGGTCGACACGAAATCGTACAGAAATTTGTTTACAAAAAATAAAGAAAATCCTCGAATCGAATGTGATCGGATGAGATCTTTACAAATCTTTAAAATTTCTCTAGAATTCAGAATACTCTGAAAAAAAAAATGGTTTGCAGTGCATTTACTTTAATAGTCTTCCTTTCTTCCAATTACTTTGTATATTCAAGCCAAACTTGAAAAATAATAGGAACTCACATAGCATTCGGAAGATTACTTAAATAAAAATTGCCCTACTGAGTCTTTTTCGATCACCTTTGATGATAAAAAAAAAAGTGATTAATCGCTTCCGCGCTTAAAAAAAACTCGCAAATGACTCATCCTTATGCTTGAAGTGATTTATTAAGAATATAAAAACGTAAAGTAGGGCAGTCACAAATTGATCATGCTGAGGAATGAAATGTGATCGTTTCCCTTGCTATCAAAAAAAGGCATTATTTTTCATAATTTTTTGGCAAATTTTAACAATAACAGTCGAGTCGTGGTGCGAAGTGCGTGGTGTAAGAAAAATGCAATATATTCGATTTCGATAGTTCTTTTTCTATCGGTAGTGTTTTCAGGGTGGTCCCAAGTAAGTGTAGTTTAGATCCGATCATTAGATGATGAAGAAATTAACGGTAATCTTAAATTTGTGTATAAGAATTGAAGTCGGTTTTTGCTTAAAAATTACTTGTTTATATAACAAATGCAACTTATAAAAATTAGCGTTGAGTTTTTTATTTTTTT
>NW_016213085.1:0-1786 GCF_001687245.7 Rhagoletis zephyria | reverse complement strand
TGGGTGCCTAAATTGGAAACTTATGGAGAGTTCTACAGAACACACCTCCTCTAACCCTTCCGTTCAACTTCGACTAATGAGGATACGCCTGTACATGATTGCGCTGTTGGGTCAAAATTGAACAAGGAAGTAGAGTGCGATATTCCGTACGGAACTTGAACTTAGTTTGTCCTGGAAGGTGACAGAGTATTGTAGTATTGTCCAGTCTGCATTTCCAGCCATAAAAAGGTGACGGAACTATTGAGCAGTAACCGGTTTTATAGACGAAAAATTGGGCCTCATTTATGAAAAGTGAGTTTAAGATTCATCTCGAATTTCAGCACAAATTTTTAAGTTTGAGCAATATGGTGCAAAAATTTAGCCNTAAAGCAAAATAGAGCGTAAAATTGTAAGTACTTGCAAGTGAATAGTTGTTGCACCGCTTTGATATTCTGCTGTAAACATTTTACTATTTATAAATCAATTTTTAACTCTTTGCTTCGGCCAAACACTAACATATTTTGCCAGCGCCAAAAAAAAAAAAAATAAATCGTAAACACTTAAAACTCCGCTAATCAATATTAGTAATTAAATCAGTAGTTTAACTCCAATTTCAATTTTATTTAAAGTTTTCAGCAAACAAATAGAAGAAGAAAAGAACATTTATTCAAATTGTCAAGAAGAGAACAGTAGTCCCAATGCATACGTTTATCAGAAAATATTAGAAGTAGTATAATTTGCTCCCATTTCGTATGGAAAGTTAATTGAATGTAGGTAAAGGGGGCATCACTGAAAATAAGGCAGCCAATAAAGTCAAAATGAGTGCTGCTCAATGCGAAAATTACATAATCTACATCTAAGCTTGTGTTGCAAGCCCAGACGAGCGCGCTTGGACTGAACCTTTCTTTCCTTAGCTCAGCCGTATAGCTCCTCCAGACTCTAGAGCTAAAAGTAACCCGAATAACTAAATTACTTGAAGGAAAAATATTTTTGCACAACACAAATTTTTCATCTGCCTTAAATTCACTCGTCCTTAAATCTGTTCAACAACTTAATTTACCGACCAGAAGTACTACAAATACCAACCATTTTAAGGGATGGCAAAATCCCCAAAGGATGCTCTAGGTATGGCAGGCAACGTATGGCCACAGTTTAATGTCTGCTCAGAGCACTTAATAAATTATTTAAGGTAAAAAATGGGCAAAGAAAAAAAAATGTATACAATAAAACCCATGAGAAAAGTATAGACTGTGGGGGGGAAGAGGTTGCAACTTGCAATAAATGGTCAACCGAAAAGGATATCACAAGGAACGCAATAGCCAAACCGCAACAAATACCAAGTCAAACCGTAGCAGCAAGGAAAAAAGCAGAAAAAAATGAAAGATATGTACGTATGTATATAAAAAAATACCAATTGATAAAAGGAGTAAGCGCAAAAATATTGGCACTCAGCAAAAATATGTGTGTGTGTGCACGTTTACAGCAGAGTGAAATATAGAAGCGTGTGGCAGAAACAACAATAAAATGCAATACAAAGCTATACCACATTGGAGATTTATGGGAGTCGAAAGGTGGATTTGTGTATGAGCACCAGTGTTGCCATGTTACCGATTTAGTCGTCATTTTGAAGATTTTTTACTGGCATGACGATTTGGCGATTTTTGTGATCCGATGACGAATTTTGTTTATGTGAAAATTTGGCTAGTTCTCAACTTTGAAGATAATTGCATAGAAAACTAAAAATTGCAGTGTAAACACTTGTCGAAAGTTTACCATTTCCTCTAATACATAATTGTTGTATCAAAAT
>NW_016213083.1:0-1787 GCF_001687245.7 Rhagoletis zephyria | reverse complement strand
TATGCGACACATAAGCCACCAGAGAAAAACGACGTAAATAAAGTGTCATATCACTTTTCGAGTACTAACGTCACTACTCTCCTCCCAACGGCGGTAGTACCCATATATTGTGATGGCGAATATCATAATATTCGCGCTCTGGTGGATCAAGGCTCACAAAAAACGTTTGTATCATCCCGGATACAGAAACTCTTGCGCTNCAGAAACTCTTGCGCTTGCCTATGACAGATGCTCTATTCGAGATTTCTGGAATGGGTGGAATGGTGGTACAAAATTCAAAGAAAATGTGCGAAATCACACTCTGCTCAGCAGATCGAGCCCAGAAAATAAAGACCCAAGCCATTATTTTGCCCCAATTGACTCATTTTCTACCTACAACCAATATGTCTTATATTAACTTAGAAGAGATAAAACGATTAAGGCTCGCCGATCCCAACTGTTTCACCCCAAATAAAATAGATATGGTAATCGGAAGTGACCTAATCCCCCGAATTCTCCGACAAGGGCTGCAACAAAACATAAGCAGAAGTCTCATAGCGCAGAACATGATATTTGGATGGATTCTGAGCGGCCCAATCCAGGAGAGGATCTCCACCTTTACCACCCAGGTAACCGAACCCCAGGAGGAATCGTTGAACTCACTGCTGAAGAAGTTTTGGGAACAGGAGGAAGTAGCTGTCACGCAACCCCGTTCAAGTGAAGAGGACTTCTGTGAGGACCTGTATCGACGCACAACAATCCGGCAGACAGACGGACGATACATTGTGAAACTACCCATCAAACCCGAACTCCCAGACATCATGACTCTAGGACACTCTCGACTAGCAGCGCAGCATCAGTACATCAGCATCGAAAGGACTCTGGAGAAAAACCCTGACCTCTGCAAAAGGTACTCAGAAGTTCTGGAGAAGTACATCACCATGGACCACATGGAGCCCACCTCATCCCAAGAAGTCATCAATGGCGGTAAATACTTCTCCTTTTATTTACCGCACCACGCTGTCATAAAACCAGACAGCAAAACAACAAAAGTACGCGTAGTCTTCAATTCTTCCAGAATATCGCACTCGGGAAACTCATTGAATGGCCTGCTATACACTGGCCCAACCCTTCAAAACGACTTGATGCTCATCATTCTTCGATGGCGCCTCTACAAGTTCGTTTTTAATGGCGACATCGAAAAAATGTATCGCCAAATTCTCGTCCACAAGGAAGATCAAGACTTCCAAAGAATCGTCTTTCGTAGGTCCCCAAATAAGCCCATAGAAGATTTTAGGCTGAAAACAGTCACCTTTGGCGTCAATTGCGCTCCCTTTCTGGCAATCCGTACGCTTCATCAGTTAGCGCAGGATTGTCAGGACGAATTCCCACTCGCCAGCAATATCCTCCTACGAGAAACATACGTAGACGATATTCTCTCAGGCGGGCATAATATACAGTCCACTATAAGCTCATTAACCCAAGTTAAAGACGCCCTAAAATCTGCAGGTTTTCCACTTCGAAAAATCACCTCAAATCACACAAAAATCCTGGAATCAGTCCCAGATTCCGAGGTCCTTGATGTTGATTTTCTCCAGTTTCAGGACACTAGCTCTACAAAAACGCTAGGCATAAAATGGAACGCNCCCGGCAGGATGGCCAGTCATGATTTCCGCTAAAATGCTCCTTCAACAACTATGGATGGAAGGAACTGAATGGGACGAGCACGTAAAACCCGGCGCTTTCCATAAGTGGAACGCTCTGCGCGAAAATCTCCCCGCGATTAATGAAATTGTTATTCCCCGCTG
>NW_016213082.1:0-1787 GCF_001687245.7 Rhagoletis zephyria | reverse complement strand
GATGTAAAGCAGTCATTAGAAATAAATTCTACAGTACATAATATTAACGTTTGATTTGTTCTATTTCAACAGTTTTTGTATTAAAAAGTAAACAGTCACAGTGCGTTGAAAATTAAATGCCGATATATTCGAAAGTTTATATAATTGACAAACGGGTTTTTCCTCGAACAGAAAATCTGATTTTCATATGTAGAACACGCATTTCTACATATATACATATGTATATATGTATGTATGTGTATATGACAATATAATGAATCTAATATGAACAAATAACCTTGAAGTAGACCACAAATGTGAATGAAATTACAAATCTGCCATCTATACATGCATATGTTTGTTGGTATTGCATTGATGTACATACATATACAAATATATATATATATATGTATGTATGTATGTTCATATAATGAAGCTGTATAATACACTCACGTTTGTTTACGTTTTTCTAGTTATAACACTACAAACTGTTTAGGCATCTGCTTGAACTAGTTGTTTCTTGCTATCTAGTAAGCGCACACTTAGTAGCTAAGCATACATATAGTATCTACACGTGTACATATTTACATAGATGTTATAAAAGCCAAACATCAATATATTTTGCAGAAAGTGCATTGACTTTTGATAAACAAGCCATATCTACAAATGTACGCACGCACGCATGTACATATCGTCGCTCGTATGCCAAAAACGTGTGTATGTAAAAATGAAAATTTTGGGAAATCAAGTTTGAAGGTTTTTTTTTTGCGAGACTTAACTCTACATTTATGCAAGTGAAATTATAAAATATGTGCTTTCCGTGTACGTATGGTATTCTGGGTTTTGGTATAACGTAGAACATCCAAAGGGTAATCAAGTCAACCCAATAACTCAAAACTGATAAATTGCCCATTCATGCCTTCGTCTTTTATCGTCTTCCCTTGTGTGTGCTGGTGGCGTGGCAGAGTTGAGTTTGCTGCTGATAAATACTCCGATTTTTACTTCCAACTCAAGCGGAACAGCTTCCGTAGCCGTTCGTTGGCAAATCGACGCTCATAACAGATACGAGTTCACTAGCTTTGGATTTTGAAATTACGCAAAGGGAAAGTCAGCGTTTAAAAATACCCAGTGACGCCAGCGCATAACACCAAAAACAAACAAAGTGTGACACACCATTTTTTTAATTAAATCTCTGGCAGTCCTTCAAATGTTTTGCTAGTAGTTTTTGGAACAATATGCGCACATACCTAAATATTTACGTATATATGTATTATGTATATACATATATCTGCATCGCAATATGATGCATTGTATGTATGCTAGTTTAGGTTTTAAAGCTTGACAAATACTAAACAATTATGCCAGCATACAGGCTCTGCTTGAGGTTAGATCGCTGTGAGCTCATTTAATTAAACTTGCAATTTTACAGCAAATGCATACATATGGTCACTTGAAATGCAAAAAGCGGTAACAAACATCGTCATTGTAATGCAAAAAGTCGTAACTAATAAAAAATTCAAAATTCACACTTTGATTGATATGATGGATTTCATCGGATTAAAACTCCCACATCATTTTATAAAAATAAAAAATATTAGTCACGACTTTTTCCATTCCAGTTACGATGTTGTTACGTCTTTTTGCATTTCANTACATACAGTGACGAACAAAAGTATTGGCACAGTGAATTTTTCGCCATATATGCAAAGGTTTTTATTCTAATTTATTTTCGATAATTCTTTATAAAAATATAGTTCAATCTACACCAGAAAACGTAATAATAAAAACTCTAAACTTTGTGCAAAACT
>NW_016213081.1:0-1787 GCF_001687245.7 Rhagoletis zephyria | reverse complement strand
AAAACAGAATGAGAGGAAAGTGGCGCTTAGATGGCTGACAGACTGACAGACACTTGCCGTGTTCTGTGCTTTGTGTGTGTGCTGTGTGTGCACTTTGCCATTTGCAGTCGCTGCCTGAATTCTGGTAGCTCTGTATTTTGAGCTGTGAGCTCAATGCTGAACAGTTTTAAAATCGCATGATTTGCCCGGCAAAAACACTCAGAGCAGAAGAAGAGAAGAAGGAATAGATTGGTTGATGTTTGAAGCACACTGACTCACACACACCCCACCAGACACTTGATACAAGCGGAATCGATCGGCTAACGATTAACTGAAAGAGAAGCAACGCCGCTGAACGCCGCTCAAAAAGCAAAAAGGAATTTGCTGCCGAAAGATAATGCCCAACTGGAAAGAAGAGAGAGAGAGCGGGAAAAGATCTAAGATGATGCGGCTGCCTAGCTCTGCTAAAAGCACTGGAAAAAGAGCACAGAAAAAACACTAGAGGAAAGAAATTTCATTCTCGTTTTGTTGCTTGGTAAAAGATGGAAATTTTGTGCCTCATCTAATGCCGCCGCCGCTCAGCTGCCGTTCTCTACTTTGGTTTGAAATGGCGACAAATTGAATTGCACTAAGAATACTGTGTAGTAGAAAACTTTGCTGATCGGGCAATGGCTCTCTCTTTCCGAACGGGAACGTGAGCAGCGCCATTTGACGCCAATAGATGCTGATAGATGCGTGCGCTGATGGCCGCCGTTCTTTATCCTTCTGCTGCTGATGCTGCTGCTGTTTCTGTCCGTTGGACAGCTAGTCACTCACAGTCACACTTATTAAACATGGCCAGACAGAGAGACAGACAGGCTGGGCACACTGTGTCGATGATGATAATAACGATGATGATGAACCGATTGGCAGTTGGGCTGGATGACGCCAGCAACAGCAACAACGGCGGCGGTGGCAGTGTGCCATTCTGCTGCCACCGACTAGACTGGCAGAGTGTGTGCAGTCCAGTGCAGTACAGTGTGCAATGAATAATGTCCCATAATGAGCTCCTTGTGCACTGATGGAACATGGCAGGCTGGCTGGCAGGCTTTCACTTGCAAGAAGTGAATACTGGTCATGCTGGTACTACTGCTGACAACGACGACGACAACAACTGCTGCTTCTGCAATGTAATTGTTGTTCTTTGGCGGCGGCGGCGGTGACTTCATCATCAACTGCTGTGAATGGCAGCAGCAAAGTCAGTGAGCTGAGTTAACAGTGGCTAGTAGGCCAGCCAGCGTCAGAGTGTGGTGACAAGTGATTTCCATAAACTGCAGACTGCATCAGTAGCATCGATGACCATGGTGGCAGCATCAGTGAGGAAGAGAAGGAAGGAAGGAAAAGTCTGTCGTCCCTTCAGAATCGATGCAGTTGCTGCCTGCTTGTTTGTTTGTTTTCTTTCTGTGTCCACCATGGGTGATTGATTGTCGCCCTGGCAGGACTTGACGATCTCATTTTCAGGCAGTCTAATGGCAGGCAACACTGCTGCTCACTAGATTTTTCACTCTTCGTCTTCTTCATCAGTTCGTCTCGCTTCGCCTCACCCGCTCGTGTTCTTCTTCTTCTTCTTTTTTTCAATGTTGTGAGCCATCACTTCCGCCAGTTTTGGCAGTGCATCATCAGCCAACAAGTATTGATCGACTAGAGTTTTGTAGTGAAGAGACCCGACAGATTGCAACTCTCTGATTTACTCACTTTAATTGCGCTAAAATTAATATAGATTGCTATAATTGCTTCAAAAATGTTTACTCTATTTATTTATTTACTTT
>NW_016213080.1:0-1787 GCF_001687245.7 Rhagoletis zephyria | reverse complement strand
GCTGCTGCACGCCCACTAATGAGCGTAGTAATGTTACATTTTATACACATTCCACGAGGTAGCTTGCTTTGCTTACCGTACAATTCGTAAGTACATGCAAAGCCTGTGAGGGTTAACCATATGGCTTATGGGTATATACCCTCTTCGCTACTCTTTTGATTTCATCCTTACCTAGTTTTTCAACCATTCAAGTGCTGCTGCCGCTTTGTTACTTTTTGTTACCTGCTTGCCGCCGACTGCTACTTTTATCGGGGTCAAGTAGTTTGGTGGTGTGGGTGTGCGCACTCAAGGAATGTTTTCCCGCAGTTTGTGGCTAAACAAAAGTGTTAACATAAATACTACATACGCAGATGATAAGCTATGTATATAACTTTGTAGACATTGAGGGCGTTTAGCCGTTAGAGGAGTGTGTGTTTATGTTGTTACGAGTATACCTATTCGCTTTATATTGCAAAGATTTTATTACCGATAAATGTTGGTAAATGAATGTGTTTTTAATGAGCATTCAATCGATAGCCGGCCAAGTTATGTGGTTTTGTTTACCATGGAATAGGGTGGGGTTGTGGAAATTTACGGCGGAATGCGGCGCTATAAATGTAATAAGTTAATTATATGTACAATGTTTTCATAGGAAATGCAAAACGGCCTAACCTTAAAGAATATTATTTTCCAATTTTTTTCCAAATTACATACTTAACTTACTTTTCAGAGGAAAAATGGCAAGCTAAACGAAAATGCCAAAACCTTTGGTGAAAAATATTCCCTAAGTTGTCCGAAAACAACAAAACAACAAAAATAGGCCTGAAAAACTGTCGAAAGTTTCGACTTGATTGAGGGAAAAGATAAGCACTCAAGAATGCTATGATTACACTGGATTAGAGCAAAAATGTTCAATGGATGCCGCTTTCCAAATCCTATAAAGAATTGCTTGCTTATTCCGAAAATCTACTTAATATTTTATTCTATGGATAAGTTTTCAAGATATTTTCCATTTACCGTTATTCGGCTTAAAACAAAAAGTGTTTAAGTGGTGGCGGTGGTGTATCTACGAACCGATTTACCAGTCTTAGGGCCGTTTTCTCATGTAAGCTGTAATTTTAAGGCTCACTTTATATTTAAAGGTTGCATTAAAATTTATAAATGTGACTAAAGCAAAGCATTTTATTATCGGTTTTAAATTGGTTTACGACCAAGAAACATACATACGTCAAAAACCAATAATAGAAATGCTTAACTTTAGATACAGCTTTATTTCTTATCCAACCTTTAAAAATGAAGTTCGCTTGAAAGTTAAAAGTTACTTCAGAAAAGGGCCCTTAATAAGAAATACGGCAAATGAAAGCTAAAGAAATTCTACATAGACCGTGTATACTGTATACATCACTTTTCGACAGGTCTGATAGTTTCTGGCAAATTAATTAATCATTCCCGATTTTTTATTTTTTTTTTTTTTATGGAAATATAAAAAAACACTTTAACAGAAGAAAATTAAAAAATAACAGGTTCTGTGTCAAATTTTTACAGTTGTACTAAAGCGTGTTCTGTTACAAAAATATCAAGGCACTGATGAAGAAAATCGATGGATAAATAAAGAAGTAATGAGTGGTCAAATAAAAATGCGCAACGAGCATAAAAGCGTGCTACTTAGGTGTACTACATGGCGTATGAGCAGCATTATTTCCTGCGCATTTTTCATACAAAAAATTTTTGCGCATTTTCATTTGACCACTGATTTCTTCTTTATTTACATATCGTCGCTCCCAACGAAGAGTAGCACATCTCAAATT
>NW_016213079.1:0-1787 GCF_001687245.7 Rhagoletis zephyria | reverse complement strand
GAGGGCTACCCTTTAGTTTGGTTCCATTCTATAAAAAAAAGAGCTCTGTGGCATTTGGTGTCAATCGGATAAGGGTAAGGTGTGCCCCTAGGCCTTTAAAAATGCAACACACCAAAAATCACATACAAAGCCAATTCAAGTATTTTATTTTTTCCCAAAAATTTTTATAAAGTAAGTAATTAGTAAAAAAATGTCTGGTTAATTATATTAAACTATATATAAATTGTATTTAATTAATAAACTAAAATAAAGAATCAATTAATTAATATCCCTATTTTATTTAGTTTATATAATTCTATAAAACTTTTTATTAATTCAATTCAATTCAGTTTACAGAATAATGACAAAGAAGTTTGCAATAAATAAAAGTTAATGATTCACAAAAGAAAATGTCATGATAACTTAAAACTCTTTATTCTTAGATAAAGTTTGTTTTCTGCTATCTGGATATTTTTGGCGGTACTCACTTACAACCTGAAGCACATACTGCTNCAATTTCTCAACCAGGCTTAGAGCTTGGACGAAATCTTCATTATATTGCCACTGCGAAGGATCTGTATTAAGGAACTCGTCACTTAAATCGAATCTATTGAAAAATTCCCTTGTTTTATTCGAAATCGTTCGATTCTATTGTTTATTATTTCTGGGGTTTGATTTATTTCCACTTTAATCGTTTTAACATTTGCTTCTAATTCATCTGTTTCACGATCTAATGCTTTGTCTATTTTCATTTTTAATTCCGAAGGCAAATTAGNTCTGTTTCACGATCTAATGCTTTGTCTATTTTCATTTTTAATTCCGAAGGCAAATTAGAGTCAAAGAACGCCAAGCGATGGATTCAGGGGATAGATACCACAAATGATTTTTAAGTTTTTGTAAAGCCACACGAGATCACCAACCTGATATTTATACAGTTGTGAAAGAACGGTGAAATCCAAATATGGTGCTTTGGCTGCAGAAGGAGTACAAAACCACGCTTCGACATATATATTGGTTAGGAAAATGCAAATATCAGAAATAGCATTTTCTTCATGCGGTGATAATTTAAATTCATCGCGAAACATAAATATTTTCAAGAAACAAATAGCCTTTGCCATCCACCTTGCATGATAGGTAGTCCCTGGGGCACGGAAGGACACTCCATGGGATGGTGTGTCGCCAAGAAAAAGAGAAGTCAGTTCTCTGGGATATTGTTTTGGCACCCTGAAATTGTGCATATGGAAACTGTGCATACGAAATAATGCATATGAAAAAAATCGAAATAATGCATACGAAAAAAACCGAAATAATGCATATATGCACAGTTTCGGTTGAAAACCGCAATAATGCATATTAGAAAAACCGAAATCATGCATACATGTACACTTTCGTTTGAAAACCGAAATAACGCATATGAAATAATGCATATGACAAAAACCGAAGTAATGCATACATGCACAGTTTCGACTCAAAACCGAAGTAATGCATATGACAAAAACCGAAATAGTGCATACATGAAAACGAACTTCTTTCTGAGTAGGCGGCCTTTGGCCGCGCTTAGGGATTATAACCCTAACTAAGTAGAACTCTCCTTTCTGTGTTGCCGGAAAAGGGGACCGGAAGTATTTTTGCGCAGAACTTCTCTCTGCGTAGGCGGCCTTTGGCCGCGCTTAGGGATTATAACCCTTACTAAGTAGAATTCTCCTTTCTGTGTTGCCGGAAAAGAAGGTCGGAAGAACTTTTGCGCAGAACTTCTCTCTGCGTAGGCGGCCTTCGGCCGCGCTTAGGGATTATAACCCTTACTAAGT
>NW_016213078.1:0-1787 GCF_001687245.7 Rhagoletis zephyria | reverse complement strand
GAAGAAATCTTTCGGAAACTAGCAGAGTGTAACAAGCCGAGACGTTTAACTATATACTCTCTTTCTCAGCACACTCTACACACTCTACACTTACACTTCTGCGGAAAGGACTTGCCGCAGTGCAGGCACTGGTACGGCCGCTCGCCGCTGTGGCAGGCCAGGTGCTGCAGCTTGTCGATGTGCCTCGGGAAATGGCCTGCAGAAAAGGGGAAAAGGGGTTAGATAAGAGGGACTGACTGGCGGAATGGCTGACTAAATGGCGCTGTGTTATCTTATCAGCTTACGATCACAGTATTTGCATATGTGCACGGGAGGAGGAGGAGGAGGAGGGAGCTGGCGGCCGGGGCTACCACTGCCAAGCTGCTTCGGTGGATCCAGCAAACTGGATTGCTGCTGCTGCTGCTCGGAGGAGAAGGAACTTGAAGAGCCTGTTTTATCACTGGCCACCGCTGCTGCTGACGAGGCAGTCGAAGCTGACGAAGGAGGGGCGGCGGCGGCGGTGGTGGCAGAGTACGATTTCTGCTGTTTCAGTATATCACCTGTNAGGCAGCAGGCACTTACGATCACAGTATTTGCATATGTGCACGGGAGAAGGAGGAGGAGGGATCTGGCGGCCGGGGCTACCACTGCCACCAAGCTGCTTCGGTGGATCCAGCAAACTGGATTGCTGCTGCTGCTCGGAGGAGAAGGAAGAGAAGGAACTTGAAGAGCCTGTTTTATCACTGGCCGCTGCTGCTGCCGTTGCTGACGAGGCTGTCGAAGCTGACGATGAAGGAGGGGCGGTGGTGGCAGAGTACGATTTCTGCTGTTTCAGTATATCACCTGTATGAGCACCTGTATTGCCTGGTGGTGGTGGTGGTGGCACCTGTGGGTGCTGCTCACTGCTGCCCCTCTTTCTGGGGGAGCCCCCCACCTTGGGCGCCTTCACCAGGAGTGACGTTAAGGAAGACAAAGAAGAGGATGATGATGAAGTGGGAGTGGCTGAAGAGCTGCTGCTCGGTGAACTGCTCCTCGCCTTTCTCTGGTTGTTGAAACTGCTAGAAGTGCCCTCCGAGGCTGAAGTGGAGTGCTGCTGCTTCTGATAACTCGAACTCCTCCATCGGCCTCCTCCAGTGCTGCCGCCGGGTTGCAGCACCACCCCCGACCGAGACTTCGTGGACAGTGGTCGGTGGTGTATCACAGTGGGCGAGTGGGAAGGCGAAGATGTTACAGTTGCTGTTGGTTTGGTATCACGATCACCACCCCCGGTGGAGGTCACCGAGGAGGAGTTGTTGGTGGAAGAGGAGGGTGAACGCGAGGGCGAGGGATGGTGCTCGACGATGCTCGGCAAACTCGAGGGTCTGAGGGGCTGATGGTGGTGGTGGTGGTGGAGGTTGTGGAGGTGATCACCAAAACCACCACCCCCTGTCAGCGAGGATATTGGAGGGAGGGGCCCGAGGAAACGCGAGGGAGATCCAACAGAGTGCGAGGAGTTGTCCGCCGACCCGGAAAGGCTCACCGATGACTCGCCCAGCATCATCTCACCCCCCACTCCACAGGAGGAGGTGTCGGCGACCACTGATGAGGACGGTGAAGCAGCTGAGCAGGAGGTGGAGCAGGAGGCGTTTACGCCCAACAGCATGCTCGAAGTCGAGGGCGAGGGGGCCGTGGTGGAGCAGTTGGAAGGGCTCGAAGAGCTGGAGCTGGAGGAGATAATCGGCGAGGCGACCACCGGCATCAGCGGGTCAGTGGAGTTTGCCACCAGACCAGGGTGAATGAGCGAGGGGGCAAAGACGGGACTGGAGCAG
>NW_016213077.1:0-1787 GCF_001687245.7 Rhagoletis zephyria | reverse complement strand
AACCAGCAAGCTGGTGTCGTATATTTCCCCTTTTATACAAAAAGGTTTTAGGTTGGATAAAATATTAGATTTTTTTCCAAACTTCATTGTTTTTATATACCATTACTTATAATGTTTACGTGTATACTTATATATGTATATGTAAGTAAAAAATTTTAGCTACCATTTTTAGCCAGAACGACTTTTTTTAGCTCTTTTTTAGCCCTTTTTTTAAGGAATTTGGCTACGACTAAAAATTATGCGCGGCAACACTGCATATTAGAGGGCTGCAAATTTCACAGCCAAACTGCACTTTTCACATTCAATCGAAAAATAGGAACACATGCTTGCGGTACCCCAAAAAAAGTAACAAAAGTAGAGAACATCCCAAACGAGCGTATCTGAACGATGTTACTCGACGGCGCTCTCCTTCACCAAATACGTGTTCCGCTATGCTCACATACTTAAGTATTAAGCAACCTGAACGTAGTATTTGGAAACTTCACATAGGAAGTTCAAACTGCACATGAAGTTTTATGTTCTCTTTATGTGTTTGGATTCTACTTATAACACGCGAAGACATTTTTTTTAGAATGTGATCAAGTTTGCATTCGTTCTATTTCCAAAAATGGGGTGTGATATTAAAGCGCTTGGCCTGTAGATGCTCCGTAAGGATATATTTTTTTAATAGGGCTGCCACCTGTGCCACCCAGGTAGAAGTTTAATTATTACTCGCGTATATTAGGTTTAAAAAATTGTCGCTGCCTTAGATTATTTTTCTACGTACCATACGCGAAAGCTGTTTTATTTCAAAATACTAAATACTGCTTCTAATAATTTTGAGGGGTGTGCTCAAAACGATATATGCAGGCAGAATCGCAACTATTGTTGTTGAATGACATTTTTCCTTAAAGATTTCTGGGAAATATTAACGATCATCATTTAACGAAGATGCTTTCCATTTTTGTTACAGGTCGGCACACTTCAGCAAGTCTATAGGTTTGTCTAAGCCCTTTCATTTGACACCTAATTTTTGAGAATCGGAAGAACGGTGTATATTACAATTTTTAACGCAGGTGGCAACCCTATTAAAAAATGTATCCTTACGGCACATCTAGAGGCCAAGCCCTTTCATTTGACACCTCATTTTTGAGAATCGGGAGAACGGTGTAAATATCATAATTTTAAACGCAGGTGGTAACCCTATTAAAAAAATATATCCTTACTGTACATCCATAGGCCAAGCCCTTTCACTTGACACCTCATTTTTTAAAATCGGGAGAACGGTGTAAATATTATAACTGTAAACGCAGGTGGCAACCCTATTAAAAAAACTACATCTAGAGGCCAAGCCCTTTCATTTGACACCTCGTTTTTGAATCGAATGAACGGTGCAAATCTTATCACCCGATTTACATGATTCAAGTACTTGAAAGCTCTTCCTCTTTTGTGTTTTCTATTTGCTTTTACACGTTTCAATTCAGTTGAATTCAAGTTTTTGGTTCTTTAAATGGGAAGCAACGAAAGTACCAAAAGCAAAGCAAGAAAATTGAAACGACTTGACGGTACAGACGCATGTGTACTCGTCCCTTTCCTTCTCACCCCCTCTCTTCCAGATGCAAGCAGAATTGAATTCAATACTTAAATTGTATAAAAGCAATCTAAGCAAATAACAAAATTACCTTCGCATAGAATTGTATCTCCAGCCATACCAACTTTCCGCGAATGTTTGACGCAGTATTTACATTCACTTATGAATGAGAACGACAACAGTGAACCTTCGCGAAGGCATCGCTGCCACTTATAGC
>NW_016213076.1:0-1787 GCF_001687245.7 Rhagoletis zephyria | reverse complement strand
TCTTCATCTTCTTCGTCGTCAGCTCTCTTTTGCTAACTATTTTCGGGTACACTTGCTGCTTTTGCCCTTTTCAGAGCAACTCACACTTGTAGGGAGAAGATGAAATCTTGAAGCAGCTGCAGCACTTTCTCCCCCAAATGCACTCTTCTCTTTGCAAACTAGAACTGAAAAGAAAAAGGATTTTTTGCTATTTTGATGTCATATTTACCGCCACCACTACCACCACCTTTACCACTTTAATTATCACTTTGATGCAGCTTAGTAATATTATTCATACTCAAAAGAATTTAGTAAGAATTCACCAAAAGGCCCTTGCCTAAATGTTAATTGGCTGAACTTCTTCTTCTTTTATTGCACTCAATCTCACCTCGGCGCCGGTAATCTCCGGTTTTTGATTGACATGATTCTTTCTCTTCCTTTCTCAGCAAACCGGTTTGTCCTGAGAGTACACTCTGTCTGAAATCTAGTCTAGTTGGTCTGACTGGCTGATTGACTGCTCATCATCTCTTTTTTTACACTGCCATGTCAATCTTATATATTCTTCATTATTCTTTATNCTAGTCTAGTTGGTCTGACTGGCTGATTGACTGCTCATCATCTCTTTTTTTACACTGCCATGTCAATCTTATATATTCTTCATTATTCTTTATTCTTTCAACTGCACCGGTCTATTGTCTGCGTGCACCCACTGCATTGGCTCTTTTGCTTTCCTTCTTTCTCATCACGTCATTATCCCTATCTACGATTCTTTGCTCTTTCTCTTTCTTCTTTCCACTTTGATCTTCTTCTTCTTCTTCTTCTTCTTCGTTTGCAGAGACTTTTCGAGTCGAGATTTATTTTTGTCACGCGCCAGACGAGAGTGAGAGAGAGAGAGAGAGAGAGTCAGTCAGTTGTACAAAGTAAAGTATGAGACGGTTTCGGTTCCCTTGTTGTACACACGAGTCGATTATGTGTCGCAGACATTAGAAAGAGTGAGGGAGAGGCAGACTTGGCAGACAGTTGTAAGCCGTTGCCAAAAGTCTTCTTCTCCCTTTCCCTTTTTGTCTCCCGAGCAGAGGTCAATTGCTCGTTTATTTTAATCAACTGCCGTAGAAGAGGAGGAGGAAGAAGAAAAAGAAAAAGAGGAGATCTCTGATTTGGCACTTTATGATTCAGGGAAGCTGCTCAGCTTTTGGGACGCTTTTTAATTAGAGACTTTTATGTTTCGGGCAGAAGCAGAAGTTTCTTGGACAGTTTTTTCGCCTGTCTCCCTCACAACTCAGCCAACAGCTAAACTGACTGACTGATCTCATTTTCCCCTCTTCTTTTTCTTCTTCTTCACTGAAAATAGACACGTTTAAAGACTAGTCAGTTCTGTTCTTCAGTTCTGCTGATGTTTCTGTTGCAGTCACACTTTAACACTCTTCTTTTCCAGGACCTTCTTCTTCTTTCCTCCCCTAGACGAGAGAGCACATTGAGAACACACACGAGCGTGAATTTACATTACACACACACACAAGCTGCCGTCGTCGTCGTAGTCGATGATGATGATGATGGTGATGCTGATGAGGCTATGTTTTTATTAGCATCAACATCAGCAGCAGCAGCACCCAAAGAAGAAGAAGAAGAAGTAGTGAATTGAGGAATAAGTTAATATTAGTTGTGTGTTGGAAGTCTATTATACCGCTGGAGAACATTTGCTGCTGCTGCTGGCGCTTCCCTGCTAAAAATAGGTAATCATTCTCTCGTAATCTTTCATCGAAGAGTTGAGGAGGAGGAGGAGGAGGCAGTCAAAGATTCTCGATTCT
>NW_016213075.1:0-1787 GCF_001687245.7 Rhagoletis zephyria | reverse complement strand
TCCCCTCGAAAGGTCGGCTCCAGCCGCAGCACCTGAATCAGCAGCGTCTTCAGCTTCTTAGGTGGTGGTGGTGGCGGTGATGGAACAGAAGACCAAGGTGCTGGTGGTGCTGGTGGACCACTGCTAACACTGGTGGGCAGCGTGCCGGCAGCAAGGGAGCTAATTTCTCCGTCTACATAAAGTTCTACTGTGTGTGTTAAAAAAAGGTATGTTTTCAGTAGGGATTTCAGTGAAACAGTGAAAGAAACCTAAAAAAAGAAGCACTTACCACTGTCCAGCATCCGCTGGATGGGCTCAATCACCGCCAGCCAGACGAGCAGCCGCACCTTGGTGTACTCGGCAGCGAAGCCCGCCCAATTTTGACCAGTGCCCACCATCGAATCGGTCGCCCCGCTGCCGGCGTCGTGCTTGCCCAGCAGGGCGGCAATCACCGCCAGCAGTGACACCTGATTCTCCTGCCTAAACTTGACGAGGCAGCCCACCGCATCCTCGGGAATGGTCACGTAGTCGGCCAGCGGCAGGTGCCACTCGGCGGAGGTGAAAGCCCGTCCCTGCGCCCTCCACTCTTCGGTGATCTGCTCGGCGCTCTTGAAGAACCAGTGTGAACTTCGATGTGCAGTACCACCGCCACCACTTTCCGACCGGCAGATGTGGCGCAGCACCTCCCAGGCCCATTTGCCGTCCAGGCTTCGAGGTACGCTGGTAGTGGGCGGACTATCTCCGCTGTCCTTGTACAGTGTCGACTGGCGCAGCTCCTTGCGCACCTCCCGGCGGTACCGCTGCCCGTAGACGTGCATCAGCCGGCTGAGGGCAAAGGCCTGTCCGCCCTCGTCCCAGAGGCCTCTCCTTGGAGCGCAGAAGTTCAGAAAGAGGCGATCGATTGCGGCATTGCAAGTTTTGCCACCGCCTACTTGAGTAGTGGTGGCAGGGCAGGGCAGCCAGCAGAGCACANGTACCGCTGCCCGTAGACGTGCATCAGCCGGCTGAGGGCAAAGGCCTGTCCGCCCTCGTCCCAGAGGCCTCTCCTTGGAGCGCAGAAGTTCAGAAAGAGGCGATCGATTGCGGCATTGCAAGTTTTGCCACCGCCTACTTGAGTAGTGGTGGCAGGGCAGGGCAGCCAGCAGAGCACAAAAAAACTGATGGTGACGGTGATGACGGTGATGATCAGAGAGGAGTTCATCGCAACAGCAGCAGCAGAAGATTGTGGTGAAATTGGAATGAAAAAGAAGCTTCGATGAAAAAGTAGAACACACAAAGACATCACATTTTGCAAATCTGGCAAACTGTCTTTTGTTTACCTTCTCCATTGTTGTTAAAATAGAACAAAGCAATTTGAGTTAATGTAGTAGAACTTTTAATTTTATTAAAAAATTTTTAAAAATTAAAAATAAAAAGCAGTTTTTGTAGTATATTTTTTTTGTTATCACATTCAGATATTTAAGTGTATGGGTGTGGTACTGGGAACAGCAAAAGGGGCTTCAAAACGACAATAACAGGTAACAACAGGTAACAAGAGGTGTAAAAACGGAAAAAAGAGGAGGAGGGGAAAGAGGGGAAAGTAGGAAAGAGTTGGGAGTTTAAAAAGCAACCGATTTTGATTCATTGTTCATTTGGTTTTTTGGTTTTTCAAACTTAAAAGTTTTGAGAAAAACTGGAGATTCGTACATTTGGCACGTTCATGTCTGAGCTGAAGTTCCACAGAAAAAAGCCAAAAGTTAGTACTCCAGTCAAACCCGAGAAAAAGATAAAGAATGTTTACCGAATATTTCTTCCTGGACTTTGCTGCT
>NW_016213074.1:0-1787 GCF_001687245.7 Rhagoletis zephyria | reverse complement strand
AAAAAAAAATCACTTAGATTCGCTTAAGACTTAACAGTTCTTGAGATCGACAGATTTCAGAATAGTATAGTATAGTATCAATCTACTAATCCCTGCAATTAAATTGTAACACCGTGCAACAAAAACAAACAAATTTAAAACACACGGATTAGTCAATATACTACTCATGAAATTAGGAGCCAAATATAGTAAAAATATGTTTTAAGTTTTTCTCTCTGGCTTCAGGATTTTTTTTAAATGACTATGAAATTTTGAAGATTTCAAAACTTATTTAAAAAATTCAGTGCAATTTAGAATAAAAATATGGGTACCAAATGAAAGAAAATATTCTTTAGAATTTAAAAATATTAATTTTTTTTTGGTTCGAAAGGACGAATTGATATTGGAAATGCCCTTTTAAATATGTGTGTGTATGTAAATCATTAACCTATAATTTTTTCAAAAATAAATACATACTGCAAATTTGCAAAGATATTCAAGGACAAAGTTTTAAAAGGACATTTTCAATACCTATTCGTCCTTATGCACCAAAAAATTTTATATTTTTCAATTCTACTGAATTTTATCTTTTATTTGGTATCCATATTGTTAATCTATATAGCACTGAACTTTCAAAATTTCAAAGTCCTTTTAAATATAATCCTGACCCCAGAGAAAGAAATTAAAAACGCAGTTTTACTATATTTGGCTCGGTATAATCCATGTTATCATTGACTTGCTTTTATTGAGGGACTTATGCCACTTTCAAAATATGTAAACATTTTCAACATTTCAATGCAGATTTTGTTTCTGTTTTTGTCTCTCCCTATTTATATTTTCGCCACTGTATGTCAAGCGCAGAAAGGAATTAGCTATCCTTCGGTTACCACTTATGTTTGCGCCTTAGTGGGGCGATGTGACGATCAGGTGAAATGAAATTTCTACGTATGGGTAGGCTTTAAGTTTTTGCTGTGGCACATCCGGGAATGGTTGACAAATTACATTGATATTCCTTTGTAATAAAAATTATCGACGGTTAAAATGCATCGTATCTCATATATGTACATATGTACATATATAAATATACATAACACATATGCATTTACTTTTTTATGTAAAAGTTAAAAGAGAAAATTATTCTAATATACGAGTAATTGACGAGCTTTGTTTGTTTTGTACATAGGTATGTAATAAATGTAATAAAGTTTTGTGGTTAAGAATTCTAAAAAACAAAATCAATAATTATTAAGTACATGTTATTATTATAATTTTAGCCGGTGCACATATGTATGTATGTATATAATAAAACACTTGCGAATTTTTTAACAAAAGGATTTGAAATTCATATTCGAGGGCACAGGGTCATAGGCAAACAGTATGTATGGCCCTCCTGTAGTTCAACCTAAGGGCCAACGCTGTTCAAGAACGGTTACTTCCTAATGGAGGGTATTACGCGATACCGTGTCAACGGTACCTTCTCGACATCGGGCCCGCGGGTAGGCGATCATAAGAACAAGATGAGGACGCTAAGAGCAGGAACCTTTTAAAACTCTGAAGGAGTGACTATGTACTGCGCTAATGCTAGCATACTCGGTTCCAGGATCAACGCTGATTTTGGATGCGGATGCTATTGGTTATGCAGAAGGAGGGGTATTGCCGCAAGTAATTGATAAGTAAAGTAGAGAGACAGTAGGTGTTGTCAATCTACTTCAAATAGTGAAGCTCTAAAAATCATCTTATATATAAATAATCAAATATATTTTCTTTACACCCCTTTTACGGCTAAACTATACTTCTAAGGTATAAAC
>NW_016213073.1:0-1787 GCF_001687245.7 Rhagoletis zephyria | reverse complement strand
CTCCCGTCTGACGGCGGACAGGTGACTACACTACACTGCTGAGTACTGATACTGAGAGTACCACCAGTTCAGAGGGCAATGACAGAGTTTAGAGTTTGTGTTTGCAGTGTTCTCTTTTTCCCTCTTGTTTTTCGTTTTTATAATTTTTTTGGAAAAATTTAGAAAATAAAAAAGCGGTTTTAATAATAATCAAATTTTTTTTCATCTTGTGGTTAGGTTTAATGTATTCTCTTGATGTTTGTTTATTTAGTAGATATTGAGTTTTTGGGCAACAGCAGCAGCAGCAGCAGCTCGGCGCCTGTTTCACTTTTGGTTGAGACAGATAGACAGACAGGCAGGCACAGAGAGCACTTGCAGATGATCGATGACAGCACAATTGAGTTGATGTAGAAAGTAAGAGAGAGTGAGAGAGAAAGCTAGATTTAGCTAATTTTAACTGATAGTCAAATAGTCAAGTAGTACAATTTATCTAATCTAAAGTATTCTCTATGACTGATCGGTTTTATTATTGCAAACAAAAATTAAAATGAAAATAAAAACGAAAACTTAAAACAACTGAAAATAATATGCTCTGCTTGATTTTTTAAAAATCCGCTTTGATAAAAAGTACAAGTTTTTTGGCGTAACAATACAGTACAAAAATTTGAAACACAAAAGTTACAATGTAAATGCAAAAAACAAAGCCCACATTATTACATTATTACATTGACAGTTGTCCTGTCTATTTTGCGGCAACTTTACAATAATTGTTCTCCCTTCGTTTATTGCGTCTAAAGGTCAAAACGGATGTTAAACAGTGCAGTCGACAAAAGGTGAACGGATTTAATTGTGTTTCATACAGTGCACATATTGCTCGGTGCACTTAACCTTTGAAATTTTTTTTGCAATTATTAACCTGTAATAACTTACCATTTAGCGTTGTGCGGTGTAATGACTAACCTGCCAGGTGGAAACACTTGGCCAGTGATCCGTGGCATAGTCGGAAAATGGCAAAAATGATGTAGATATAAAACTAGTATTTTTATTTGTTTAAAAAATAAAAAAGATATAAACTTAAGTACATTCGAATCTGCATTTAGCAAAAAAACTGATTGTGTGTATTCACTTGAATTTGTGATTTAAGATATTAGACCATTTATTTTTAGACTCTTTCAGTAGTGGCCCAGCAAAGCGATCAATGACAAACACAGACAGCCACCACCTTTCTCCCTTCCCCCTTCCAATGATCTGCTTCATTGGACACATTGGAACCTGCTTTATTTCTTCTACACTGCTCCCTTCAGTTCAATCTAGTCAACTAGTCTAAATTCTCAATTTAATCTAGTAGCGAATGTGTCACTCCACATCTAAAATTCCTGGTACTACTTTATCTCAACGCTGCTGGTGGTGGTGACACCAGCACAACGGTACTACCACTTTTCCCAATAANAACGGTACTACCACTTTTCCCAATAAAACTAAAGTATGTGCAATAGCACACTGATTATGTGTGTGTGCGTGTGTGTGTTATATAGCACTGAGAAACCTTTACTCACTCTCCCTCTCTCTCTCTCTCGTTTTCACGTTAATTGGCAACTGGTCCGTTAGTGCCCCCAGTGCTCCCAATGCCCACACGTTTCTCCTCACTTTGGCCNCGTTCTCACACATTCTCTCTCTCTCTCACTCTGTGTGTGTGTGTCATCCAGCCAGTCGGTGTTGTGTCAGACTGCTGCTGGCTGACTGTGTGAGAGAGAGAGAGAGTACTGAGCGGCGCTCAATCCAACGCCGCCAACAACAAACAGCGATTT
>NW_016213072.1:0-1787 GCF_001687245.7 Rhagoletis zephyria | reverse complement strand
GTTACGTAGGAGGACGCTAACAATGATGGTTATCGGGAAGCGCTGCGCTGGCTGGGTTCGTTGCTAAAGTCTTTAGTTTTTGCTAGACATATATTTGTCATTCTTCTACAATTTCTACTATATAGTTGCTTGCGATTTTTTTTTAAAGCTTACTGTTGGTAAGTGACAGCGGTATTTGTTACAAGCACACATGGTGTATTAAAATGAGCAAATTGTTACAGTTGTCCATGATTATCATACTAGGCGTTGTTCTCAATCAAGTTCCTAGTTTTTATACCCAGCAGATATTACTAAATAAGGTAAAAGCGATATGACATCATATCAAACAGTCGCTATGAACGTTTTTTTTTTATACATTTTCATCGTCAGAGAATTACTTTAGAAAGCAGGATAGGTTAGGTTATCTTGGTTGTTCTCATCCAGCACAGAGAAAGGGCAAACTTAGGCAACCATGGGCTTATTGAAATGCCATATTAGAAACTTCCTGCGCTTCTCCGCTTACGTTAGAAATAAAACCAATTTGTAGCCTTGATGAAGTGCACAAAATCGTAGATACTTACTTAATCTAGATCGGTAAAACATACAAAAGGATGTAGAGGCATGAGCGTCGACGAGCCCTCGCCAGTGGGGGCAACTTTTGCGAAATCAAATCACTTTTCCAAGTTCTAGTTTTGGTATATTAAATCTTTGGAAAAATGAACTTTTTTCAATAATCAAATTTATTATTGAAAAAAAGGTTATTTTTGCAAAAATAAACTCGGTAAAAGAAATAATGCATTGGGTATAGTAAACTCAAAATAAATGTTCCTCTTAGTGTGTTGGGTAGGTTACGCATTTGTGAGTAAAATTCCTAATGCTAATTTCTTAACAGACACTTCAACGCTGCATTGCTGCTTATCTAATGCAACAAGTATAAATTGGAAAAAATATATAAAAAAAATAATATGAGAATGAACTAGTTGCCGAGCACTTCGAATGCACAAAACAGTTCTTAAGTCACTCTGCAGACAATGAGTTAATATTTTTTGTTGTTTTTTCTTGCTTTTAGATGATGTTTTAATTTAATGTTTGCTGAAAATTTTTAGCTTAAAAACNCTAATAAAAGGAGGAGCTCCATCTCTGCTGCTTTGAGTGGTGACAGTGCATGACTTTTTACTAGAACTTAACAAAGGAGGAGTTGAGTTTATTGAATCGTAGTGTCGTTGTGGTGGCAGTGTCAGGTCTCTTTCCATTAGTGGCGGGGTCGAGCAACAGTACTCGGCGACGGAGTTTATGTCCCACAACCACTTCACCACCGAATTCGGTTTCTTTTGTATGGAATCTGTAGGAGACGTTGTAAGACCCTACGTGTTTTTTGCCTAGCCTTGACCATCGAGTTTCTTGGATGGTGGTGATATCAGCCTTCGTGTTTTTGGGGGCATGAAGTAGGCGGGCAGAGGCAACTTCCCTATTAAGGCTCCAGACATTTCAGGTGCATAACTTCACATCGTAGTCCTTTAAACATTTGCCATGGCCATCATCATAAGCTGCCGTTTTCATCCGAGCCTTCGTTGTTCCATTCCTTTGAGTTTGTTGTTAAGTGGCGGTTCCAAAACCCAGCGCACTACCCATTGCTGGCGGTTTACCTTCTTCCATTACCTCGTTTCCGAACTGGTGTTCGGTTGCTACACAGAGGTGTAAATAGCGGAAGTCATGAACTGCTTGCTGAACCGGATACAGATGAATCGTGTAGCGTTGTCACTGCTTTCCATCAACTTTCAGCCAAATCCTATGGGGAGTTCTGTGCG
>NW_016213071.1:0-1787 GCF_001687245.7 Rhagoletis zephyria | reverse complement strand
TGCGTTAAAATATCTTGAAAACACCGCATCAATTACTCGTTTTGAGCTTTTATGTTTGTATATACTCCTAAATTCAGTTTTTCTTTTAGGAATATGATCAGTGGTACATAAAAAAAAATTTACGAATTGATAACCTTTTCCTTTTTGTGAAGTCGGTTAAAAAGAGCTGATCATTCGACTGAGATGACTAAAAACAATCTGGTTTAGATTTTTTCCATTTTCTGTCTGTTTCCTAGCTTGTTTTGCACTGCTCTGCGCGCTTGAGACATTTGAATGAAATGTAAAAATACAGCGGATCCGCTGGCTTGACCACGTCTTCCGAATGGACACAGAAAGTCCAGCCCTGAAAGTATTCAACTCGGTACCCGCTGGAGTGGAGCATTACTTGGCTTCACTTGGCATTTCCAATGGGCGTTACTTGCCGCCGAAGAGAAACTACTGGCGTGCTTTGTTGAACTAGGCCAAAATCGCTTAGGCGGTTACAACGTTAAACAAGAAGAAATGTAAAAGCATAAAAACCGAAATTAATCGTCAAACAGAATATACCTAAAAGAAATTAATGTAGAAATTATTAGTTTTGATTTTTAATTTTATTTGAGCATAAGGAGTCCAGATAGCTTATGTTGCCCCAAAGAAAAGATTGTGTAGTTCGAAAAAGATGCAACAATCACAATGATGGGGGAAAAATTTAAGAATCTGAAAAGCTTTTTTACTGAACCATTGCTGACTATGGCACTTCCGAGCCTATGTATCTACAAATTAAATATACATAAATCAAGTAGTATATAAATCCATGTACCTTCCTTATGAAAACAAAAACTACTTTTAGTAGATTTACTAAATAGAAAGTAAAATCGATAAACGAGGAGGAAAAGTGGTGCGGCTAAATGAGATTACTGGTGAAAATATCACATTAGCAGGTCTATTCTGCACGTTACCGATGATTTTGTAACCNTCAAAATACCGGTATGTGCGTTGGTAATGCAGGTAAAATATTCAGCAATTCAGCTATGAAGAATTGTGCAAACTCTGGCATTGCATATTTCACGGGGCAATACTTTGTTACCAGCTTATGAGATGGTAACAAAAATTACCGGTTACAAGAGTACACAGAATGCGAAAAGGGTTTACAAATTGACAGAAACTTTATTTACCGGTTACAAAGTTTTTATTACCAGCGCATAATAGACCTGTAAAAAGTACGTTAAATTCAAGTACAGACGTATATTAAATCTTAATATATTTTTTTTTTTCAGAAAAAACTACACGTGGAAGTTGGGACAATACTAGACAGCTGCATACTGAAATCCAAGAACTAAAGAGTAAAAAAGTGGTATACATATATAATTATGTCGAATTTATAATTTTAATTGTTAAGGCATTGTTGAAAACCAAAACATGATGATTATGGGAGAACTGACAACTCACAATGTTTTATTAAATCAACTTTTGCACCAAGAATCCATCACAGACGACGTCATTCAAGTCTTCCCTTTAAAATCTTTGGAGGATGTAGATAAAATTAACATAGAACTATCTGGGCCAAACAAAGCAGTTTATGTAAGCAATTAATTTTATTATTGATTCAATATTTTAAATTCTTTATTGCATTCAACAGGCAAAAGCAATAAAGTCACTATTAAAGGGAAAGCTGACAAAAAAATTGGATACTGTAATGTCTATGGACCTAATAATATCATTTAATATAGATGGAGTTCACGGAAAACAGAGTTTGAAAGAATATAGAAATTTTTTCGAAATTTTGTTAGGTACATATGTAAATACCT
>NW_016213070.1:0-1787 GCF_001687245.7 Rhagoletis zephyria | reverse complement strand
CTTCTCTCTCTCTCTCTCTCTCTCTCTTCAATGAAACGGAAATATCCTATCGCCAATCTAGCCTCCTCCCCATACCCCACACCAATTCTTGAAATGACCTCCACACCCAAATCACGCCTATAAACACACGCCCCTTTATTTCTTCAAATANAATGACCTCCACACCCAAATACACGCCTATAAACACACGCCCCTTTATTTCTTCAAATAATACTGAATGAATGAATGAATGAATGAATGGACTATGATGATGATGATGATGCACTAGACCAATCGAGTAACTTTTTCCCTCTCTTTCTATCAGTGTGAACACTATTGCGCCTATCTCTCTTTCTTTCTTCTTTCTTTTCACATATTTTTGCTATTTTTGGTTTGGAACTACACAGACACAGACACACGCTATTTCTGTACCCTAAACACTTTGCTCTGAAGCAACTGAAGCCAAAAAGCCTCATTTTATGAGAAAAAAGGAAAAAGAGTCAATCTCACNTTTTCCCTCTCTTTCTATCAGTGTGAACACTATTGCGCCTATCTCTCTTTCTTTCTTCTTTCTTTTCACATATTTTTGCTATTTTTGGTTTGGAACTACACAGACACAGACACACGCTATTTCTGTACCCTAAACACTTTGCTCTGAAGCAACTGAAGCCAAAAAGCCTCATTTTATGAAAAAGAAAAGGAAAAATCAATTTCACAGACACAGCTGATCAACAAGCCCGCCCCCCCCCTTCCCTCAGTCCTCCCTCAGTCCACCCACACACTCGTTGTTGCTCGTTTGACCTCTTTTGAATGTTTATCACTTTTTCACCGATGAATGAACGACTGAATGAATGACCTTCCTGGGGGGATCAGTGGGCGACCATTCTTGAACACACACAAACACAACCGATTTGATTTCAACTACTTTTGAGTCGACACACACTCTCGACACACTCTTTGGCACCCAGAGAATCCACCACAGAACAGTCAGCAACACACCACAGAACAGTCAGCAACACACCCACACACCGCTTTGTCTTGTCACTAAACTCACTTCCCCTCCTGGAAGTCCTCTTCGCTATATCTTAACCTCTTTATATCTCATATTCCCACAATAGTATTCCACTGCAAATTCAGCACACAGACAATAAAACAACACAATTCTGTCTTCAATGGCGAAAGGTTTGGTTTTTAATGGCTTTCTAAACGGTGTATTATATTGGATATTATATGTGGATATTATATGCGTGTTAAGTTATGGTACATAGGAGCTCCTCCGGCCCAGCAAAATTCGTAGACGCTCGCACTTTACTTCTGAAAAGCTTCCGGCGGAATGATGTTCAGCGACTGGAGCTTCTGAAAGACGGCGTACGCGGCGTCGCCGTTGAAGCCATTCTCCTGTAGACACTTGAGCGTGTACTCGCGGTTCATCTTCGTCACCTCCATAAACTTGAGCACGATGAGCTCCATCTCGGTGGTCAGCGGCGCGGCTGGATCGGGGGCGGCGGTGGCGGCGGCGGCGGCGGCGGCAGGGGTGGCGACCACCGTTGCCGGCGCGGGCGCCTGAATGCCCGCGGGAAGCACTTGCCCTCCTGGTGCCAAAAGGTTTCCAGCAGGCGGGGAGGTGATGGTGGCGGTAGAAAGCAATGAGGGCTGCAGTGAAGGTAGTGCCTGTATCTGCTGTTGCTGCTGCTGCTGCAGGGGCTGCAGCTGTGGCATTACCGCCGGGGCTGACGTGCCGACGCCAAAGCTGTTCAGAGCATTGGAGGTAGAGGGGCGGTTGAACTCGACGTCGATCATCAGGTTGT
>NW_016213069.1:270-1787 GCF_001687245.7 Rhagoletis zephyria | reverse complement strand
TTTGGAAAATGAAATAAATTCGACCATAAATACGATTTTTAGTAACATATACATATAAAACTCAATTTCAGCGCCTCCTGGTGGCAAATTTTTTTCGAAAGAATTCTGTTTCTTGTTATCAATATATATTTTGAACCTGAGGATAATCGGACCATAAGCACGATTTTTAGTAATAACTCGACTCAAACGCCACCTGGCAGCTCTTTTTTGCAATGGTATTGTTTATCCTATTGTCAATACATATCTCAAATATGAGGCGAATCGGACCATAAATACGGGTTTTACTAATAACTCGACTCCAGCGTCACCTAGCGGTTGTTTTAATAGTTATTCTGCTATTCGGAAGGTAGACAAATTCAAGAACCAAATATCATAAAAATCGGTCCAGCCGTTCTTGAGTTATAAATGGTGTAACTAACACGACTTTGTTTTATATATATAGATTAGCAGACCCGGCGATCTTCGTTCCGCCCAAAATTTTTATTTTTTTATTGAAACTTTTTGGTCCAACATTTTTACCAACAATTCACGTTTACGATTTTCATTGGCACATTCATCTGCTAAGATTATGGTTTGGTGGTCAATTGCCGCTCTAAATATTTTAAGGAAAGTGTCATATCCATGAAGAAATTCTTGAAATTCTCCAACTGGGCAGCATTTCAAAGCACAGTTATCGCAAAACGAAATAAATTTAAAGAATGTTTTCCTCTTCACTCCCTGGCGGCAACAATGACCCGGTTCTATAGTGAATCTGTCCTAGAAGCTTTACAGTATAGTTTGTGGCAATTTCAAAATGGGTGCGAATCGCACCCTACAGAAATGCAATATACATACTTATACTTATTTCAGACGAAACCCCTTAAAAGCTGGAACGCATAAATCACATCCATTGGGACAATAGTAACACAGTTCGATATACTCAATGATGCAACAGGTCGATTTAATCTGACCTTCACGGCACCTTTTCTAACTTGGCTATTTTTAGTAACAACTCGACTCCAGCGCCACTTGGCAGCACGTTTTTGCAATACTATTGCTCTTACCATTACCAATACATATTTAAAATATTAGCCAAATCGAATCATAAATAAGACTTTTAGTAATACTTCAACAACAGCGCCAACTGGCGAATTAAATTGTGAAACTAAACCATACAGAGACCCACTCAAACACNATTTCCCTCACAAACACACCCACAGAATAATTATAAATACATTCAAATAAAGCTATAAGTCGCTACGTTTGTAGACTTCACGCCCCCTTTTCAAATAGCCCCAATTTTCTCCATGAGTATGGGCTTGATTTCATATACATACATACGAAGTTCCAGTACTGTACCATGAATACTTTCAGAGATATGCAGTATGAAAGCTCGGTTTGTAATGGGAGGTGCCACGCCCTATTTTACAATAGCTCCAATTTTTTCCAAGAGTATGCGATTGATTTCGTATGTCTCCATACCAAGTTCCAGAACTCTACCAAGAACACTTCCAGAGATATGCAGTATGAAAAATTCG
>NW_016213069.1:0-122 GCF_001687245.7 Rhagoletis zephyria | reverse complement strand
TTGCCTGCCAAGGGACGACCGCTGTTAAGAAAAACCTTTTTCTATATTTTTTGGGATGCTGCTTTGACCAGGTTTTGAACCCAGGTGCTGATGAGTGAAAGCGCGCACTGCTTACCACTACA
>NW_016213068.1:0-1788 GCF_001687245.7 Rhagoletis zephyria | reverse complement strand
TTAAAAAATTAATTTTACACATGCGCCACCTGTCAGAGCAACTTTATTTTAGGACAGGAATGTGCCCCTAGTGTTATAAACAATTTTTATAAAAAGAATTACTCAATTCCGTCTACCCATCGCCAGAAAAACCCATTTTTTGTTTCTCCGAAAGTACCGATTACCGATTGGTCTGAAACTTGGCACAAGCACCGTACACTGCTAAACAAATGCATTTTCCGTTGCGATTTTTTAATTACTGTGTAATTTTTAATTAAAAAAGTTTATTTAAACTTTTATCAAGTTTGAGATCATATTTTGACTTAAAAACAAACATTTTTAACATAAAAGNTGTAGAACGCACTTTATTCTATAAATTGTGCTAGTTTCAGTTTGATCCAACAAATAAAACTTAAAATATGTGAGTTGTAAAGAATATCTATTATTTTCTAACACTTGACAAATTGAGACCTTTAACATAACTTTATTTTTGTATTTTAAATAAAGATGAAAACTGCAGAAATTACTGATTGCAGTGTGCTGAGCACTTGTAGCTAATATTTAATGTGAAAAATGTTTGTTTTTAAAGCAAAAATGAGCCATTAAATTTGTTTTAGTTTTAATTTTCATTTCCTTTCCAAATTTTGTTTTTTGCGCTTACGCTTTTGCTTTTTTGTTTGGCTCCACCTTTAAAAACATTGGTTTGTGAAGCAAAGTAATCAAGGTCTTTAATTTTGGTCATTAACGTCCTCAAAATCAATTAAATTAAGTTTAGAAGCCCTCAAAAACATTCATTATACCAAAACTTTCTAAAGGCCACTCATTTGAAGCGGAAATGTCTTCAAAAAGATTTAAATTGAGCAGAAAAAATCTCAAAGATAACAATTTAAAACAAAATAGCTATAAAAGTCATTTGTTTAAGCAAAAATGCCCTCAAGGTCAGTCATTTCAATTTTTAACGCCTTCAAAAACACTTATTTTAGACGCAAACGCCCTTAAAGTCACTCAAAATAAACAGTAAAGCTTTCAAGGTCATCAAAACCAACAAAATCACTCATTTTTATCGATAACGCGCTCAGTGTTATTTAATTGAGCGGTAGCGCTCTCAAAATCACTCATTCGCAGCGCCACTGCTTCCAAGGTTATTTTTTTATTGCAAAACTTTCAAAGTCACTCATTTCAGTCAGATACGCTCTCAAAGTCACTTTGTAGGCGTCACCTCTTTCAAGATCACACAATTAAGCGCAATAACATTGTCTAGGTCATTCAATTTGGACAAAAAATATACAAAATCATTCATTTTGGTCGCTAGCTTCTTCAAAGTCACTTAAATTGGGCAAAAGAGCTTCAAAAATCACTTTTTGGGCGGTAAACCTTTCCAAGGTCACTCAATTAGACAATAGTGCCCTTTAGATGACTCATTTTGGACAGCAAAACCTACAAAATACACTCATTTTAAGCAGCAACGTTCACAAAAACACTCAAATTGTAGACCACAAGCTTTAGAGTCAATTGATTGGGCGACAAAACCATTAAAACATCGTCTTCAACAGCGTGGGCAACAGCGTCTTCAAGGTCAATTGTTTGAGCAACAATGGCCTCAAAATCACTTATTTGGGGCAGTAACGCCGTCAAGGTCACTCAAATTAGCCAGTAGAGCTCTCAGTCACTTGTTCAGGCAGAAGAACTCTCAAAAACCATTGTTCGAACAGAAAAAACATCACAACTTTCTGCACCAGCAACTACTTGGCTACTCAGATACAATGTATCAAATTTCGGCCGCTACAGTAGCAATAAATCCGCTACAGT
>NW_016213066.1:0-1788 GCF_001687245.7 Rhagoletis zephyria | reverse complement strand
CGTGGAATTTTTTATCAGCTATAACTTCGGAACCATAACTCACATGAACTCGAAATTTGATATGCAGACATTTCAATGGTAGGTGCTTGTACGAGGGTATATATAAACTNACACGAACTTGAAATTTGGTACGCAGACATAGCAATGGTAGGTGCTTATAGGAGGGTATATATAAAGGATTATGTAAAAGGGGGCGTGGCACATCCCATAGGCGTGGAATTTTTTATCAGCTATAACTTCGGAACCATAACTCACATGAACTCGAAATTTGATATGCAGACATTTCAATGGTAGGTGCTTGTACGAGGGTATATATAAACTAGTTTGTTAAAGAGGGCGTGGCACATCCCATAGGCGTGGAATATTTTATCACCTATAACTTCGGAACCATAATTCCTATCAACTTGAAATTTGGTATGAAGGCATATCAATAGTAGGTGCTTATATGAGGGTATATATAAATGAGATTGTAAATGGGGCATGGCACATCCTATGGGCGTATCAGCTATAACTTCGGAACCATAAGTCCCACGAGCTTGAAATTTGGTATGAAGGCATATCAATAGTAGGTGCTTATATGAGGGTATATATAAATGAGATTGTAAATGGGGCATGGCACATCCTATGGGCGTATCAGCTATAACTTCGGAACCATAAGTCCCACGAGCTTGAAATTTGGTATGAAGGCATATCAATAGTAGGTGCTTATATGAGGGTATATATAAATGAGATTGTAAATGGGGCATGGCACATCCTATGGGCGTATCAGCTATAACTTCGGAACCATAAGTCCCACGAGCTTGAAATTTGGTATGCAGACATATCAATGGTAGGTGTTTATAGGTGGGTATATATAAACGGGTTTGTGAAAGAGGCGTGGAATATGCCATATTCGTTGAAATTTTTATCAGCTATAACTTCGGAACCATAAGTCCCACGAGCTTGAAATTTGGTATGCAGACATATCAATGGTAGGTGTTTATAGGTGGGTATATATAAACGGGTTTGTGAAAGAGGCGTGGAATATGCCATATTCGTTGAAATTTTTATCAGCTATAACTTCGGAACCATAAGTCCCATGAACTTGAAATTTGGTATCAATGCATATCAATAGTAGATGCTTATAAAAAGGTCTATATAAATGAGTTTATAAAAGGGGGCGTGGCACATCCCGTAGGCGTGGAATTTTTAATCAGCCATAAATTGGGAACCATAAGTCACATGAACTTGAAATTTGGTATTCAGACATAGGATCTATGGAAGGTGTTCAGAGTAAAGTATATATAAATGAGTTTGTAAAAGGGGGATATACATATATGCATTCATATATTAGATAACTCGGATATTTAAAACTGTGTGTGTTTTTTTTTTGAAACCTTACCGTCTTTAGATTATTTTGAACTGGAAATATTAAATCGTTTTTACTCCCGCGATGCTGTTAAACGAAAATATTTCATTCATAATGAATAAAACTGCTTCCGAATTAAGAATTCTACCAGAACAGTGCAGCTATACTAAAACAGCTAAGCGAATGGCAGCTAAACGGAGTGTACTGTAGTAGACTAATTTTAATTCAGAAATTTGATCGTTACCTTAATCCATCTAATATTAATAATGGAACACGATTTGTAGTACAAGTGATGATCAATATATAATTTAGTTAAAGCACTATAAAGCTAAAAGTATGGCTCATAAGGATGCCTTAATATAAACAAAGGAAATAGTTTGCTTCCTTTAAGTTATGCTGAACTGAATATTTGTATTACTGTTATATATTTTTATTTGTTT
>NW_016213065.1:0-1788 GCF_001687245.7 Rhagoletis zephyria | reverse complement strand
ATCTGCTACAGTTTTGTCTGTCAGGGTATATGCCAGTAGAGTCAAAACTGTATCTTCTTATCATTCGTGCCTTGAGGGATTCTGCATAGCAAATTCAGTGTTCAAAGCGGAGGTAGGTGTTGATTAGTCTAGGTAATTTAAATTAGCGGGGTTGATGTCTACTAGTATTTCTTAGTGACCAAATATTTTATCCATTTTGTCAGTGCTGCATTCCAAATTGAGTGTTGTTACTGTCTCTTGTAAAGGGCAAGGAAAAAGCCCGTATTCCTGATAACATGAAAGTTTTAGATGTTCCGTATTTAAATTGGGCACCACTTTTATCAACTCACATCGAGTGCACGTTTAGTACATTCAAGGCTTTTCTTCGCGAAAATCGAACGCTGTCAGAAAACTTCAAAATGCATCTTTTGGTTCAATGTTACTACAAATATAGAGTTTTAAGTTTAGTGAGTTAATGAGGCATATTCTTGTTTTCGTACGAATCGAAAATTTGAAATTTTTGTATAGAAAATGATAGAAAAATTTCATGATTTTCGATTCGTACGAAAACAACAATACGCCCCAATATTTCAATTTTCCGCAATTCCTTCTTAATTGCAAACAATGATAAAATCACTCCAACATATGCGGCAATTGAGAATATTTACCCCTATGTAGTTTTTAAGTACAACCTTTGTAGTACTGAGAGTGGAAAGCAGGAAGCAAAAACTTACCAAAATTCCATGACATTTAAGGATGGACAAACATCGAAAAGAAAATTTAATGTTTCCGCCCACAAGGGTGGAGGGCGTGGCCGTAATCTCATCTTTTGCATATTTCATTATTCCCTATACCCAAGAAAAATTAGAGCAGATGTCAAGTTTCAGCGAAATTGTACCACGGTAATTTAGATTTCCAGAAAGACGCTGAAATATGTTTTCCTAAATTTAAAAATGCAAATTTAAACCAGAGAAATGTAAGTAAACTTCAACCTTTTTTATGTGATTACTTCTTCTTTTTTTTTTAAACAAATGGTCTTAAGTCTATCTGTTTAAAAGTAACCCCTCAATGTATTTTTATTCTATTGTTTTTTGTTGAAAAGCCGCTTACTTTGTCAGATACTTCATTGATTTTACGGTTGGTAAATAAAAAAGCAATTTTTATGCGCCTTTCACCTGTTGTCGCACCCGACGCCAACCACCACCCCTACTACGCCCACGTTGCCATAATGTCATTTCGCACGAAAAAGTTGTTGTTTAGTATAAAATACCCATTACGCACGAGTGTACAAACAGTGCATACATATGACAACCGTGCGCTTGTTGCAAATTTTATAGGTAACTGATTTGAATTTTCAAATCAAAGTGGCGATTGCAACACCTGCGTCCTTGCGAAATGCCACTGTTTGTGCAAAAGTCGATGTAAACAATTGCCATTTGCAAATGTACTATGTGTAACGAAGTGGGTAAACGTGTGTGGGTGTACAAATTTTAAATTGGAAACTGGAAGAGCAGCAACAAATTCATTGTTACAAAATAATTGCAGAGATTTGCACAGCTGAGGTTGCACAAAAAAAAAAACTTAAGGGATTGTGGCACACAGGAGCAAAGGTGGAGGAATGCTTGATTGAGGGTTGTTTGGCAAGTATGTATGTATGTATGTATGAGAAAAATTACCTAACTTTAAATGCTTTGCAAAATAAAAGTTACTAAATTATGAATGATAAGATACTTCAAGATGGAGGCAATATACTTATGTGTATATGTATAAATATTCTAAATTGCTTTATCGATTGTCTACGTGGTACAA
>NW_016213064.1:0-1788 GCF_001687245.7 Rhagoletis zephyria | reverse complement strand
ATAAAGAATAATTTGGCAACATATTTTCTCGTCTTACCCTACTCTGGTATTCTTCACGCTCTTCTTCGTGCCGCCGGCGTGGTGAGATTTCACGACGTAAGTCCCGATTTGAACGATGATGCAATGGACTGGCAGCGCGCAATGGACTTGTCGAACGTATAGATTCTGCCGAACCCAAAGAACGACCGTATAAATAGTCTGCGTGTCGTTGGCTATGATCTGAGATGCGTATGGAGGGGCCAAGTTCACGATGTGCACGACTATCTGAGCGCGAGAGATCCTCTAGCGAGGTCTTCTTGCTGGCAAAATGTATTGAGTCGGAAAATAGTGAATCAATGTAGCGCTGGCAGCGTTCTTTTCGATACGGTTTCTCCTCGCAGAGCGTGTCGATGGACTTGATTGTATTTTTAATGGAATCCAAGCGTTCGTTAATGTTGTCATTGGTACGCAGCGGTACGCCAGTATGGCTGCCAGTACGCTGTAGTGGTGAAGTCTCCTAAAAAGAGAATGAGTTNGTCCAACTATAACACACCCTCATCAGTCGACTGCCCAACTCGTCAAGTCCCTCGGACGTAAGCGCCGCATTTATACTGCTACACGAATCTGTAAGAGTCTGCTTAAGAATACGTTGAAGGTATTTAGAATTTTCTTCAATTATTCCTAAAGCACCAAGAGTGCCCACCGTGCGTCCAATGTTATCCCGTGTATCCGAGCGTGATTTTGGTTTTAACGGCATGCTCGTAACATAATCGTCTTCTTCGTCACGGAAGCGTATGGCCTTAGGACTGGTTGATCTGTATTGCCCGTCGTCATAGTTGCTGGCAGAGTCGCGCAAGGCAGATTTTGGTGTGATCGAACGGTTTGTCTCGCTGCGTCTGGGGCTTTCCTCACGCGATTTGGAAGTTTTAAACTCTTCGAAAGAAAGCGATGGAGATACGGCATCCTTTAGCTTTTGATTGAACTCCTGATAAGTTTTCTGCATTTTGAAGTCGAAGCAATGTTCCTCTTCCAAAGCGCGCATACGTGCCTCCAACTCTTCAGCTGTGGGTAACTCTTTTTTGGTTGGCGACGCGACAAGCGTTTCTAAACTGTGTATGGGCGCTTTTGGCCGCTGTTCTTCTGCTAATTTCCTATTCTTTATGTCTTCAATTGTCGGCGAACGGGAGCGTGATTGTCGCGAAGGCGAAGGTGTCTTCCTTTTATCATCCAACACTCTTATTCTATGCTCCAGTTCGCCAGTTGTGGGTATAGCATCCTCATCGGAGCTGGGGTCGAGTAGCATTTCTAGTGGATGTATTAGTGACTTTTTCGAATCGACGTTATTCTTTTTTGATTTGCCGGTCAACGATTCCTTCGACTTAGATCTTGGAAGTTCCAATGCGCGAAAACGGTACTCCAGATCTTCAGTCGTTGGTATATTTGGATCCTCATATCGAACGTGTCCAGGCGTGCCATGTCTTTTTGGGCTCTTAGATGTTACTTGGCCATCATCATATCGAACACGTCCAGGTGAGGTATGCCTTTTGGGACTGCGAGACTCGCGTGGTGTGCGCGCCGGGGACGTGTGCGGTGTCTTCTCTTTTGTACGCGATGGTGAGGTGTACGGGGATCTGCTGTGCTTTGGCGTAGGTGTTCTGGCAGCGCTACCCTCTTCCGGTTGATATCTATCACGTGCGGCCGTTATAGCTTCGGGTAGCTCATCTAAGCTCTTACCTTCACAAAGTTCTAGAAATTTTGTGAGGTCTTTCTCGTGCGACAGCGAATATTGCATTTTGATTTTGCGCTCAA
>NW_016213063.1:0-1788 GCF_001687245.7 Rhagoletis zephyria | reverse complement strand
GGACAATCAATCAAAGTAATCATGCTAATTGTTGCCATGATCGGGACTCGAGGAGGGGGGGGGGGGATACCTTTAGTACTTGTCGCTAGCTGGTTGGCACAACCAACGAAAAATGTGCACCTACCGCTGAAGCCGACTGAGAAAGGGAAGGCAATCAGCTGAATGGAACACCTAATGAAAAAAAATTGTACATAATACGAACTAAAGAGAGAAAGAAAATTTGGACAGCACCGCAGACACAATAGAAAAGAGAGCTGGAGAGCGAATTAATAAAATTGAATAAAATAATAATAGCCAGCTAACTGCTCAGCACTAATTAGCTCTGTCAATAAATCAATCACTACTTTGTTGCTGAGACAGATTTTTGAATAGATGAAAAGGGGAAAAGGAAAACCAGTAAAATGATTAGAACAAATGATTATTTCAATAAAAGCGCAAATTAAAACCGTTACTGGCTTGTTGTTAAATGCGGACGGGCTCTTGTGTGTCTGTTGAATAATTAAATTCAGCAAATTGTCAATGAGAGTGAAAGGACAATCGAATGCGACAGCCAGCCAGCTAGCTACTACAATTTGGGTGAACAATTAAAATTAATTAGCAAAGACAAAAGTCATTAGCTAGTGTGTGTGTGTGTTGCAAANTAAATCAATCACTACTTTGTTGCTGAGACAGATTTTTGAATAGATGAAAAGGGGAAAAGGAAAACCAGTAAAATGATTAGAACAAATGATTATTTCAATAAAAGCGCAAATTAAAACCGTTACTGGCTTGTTGTTAAATGCGGACGGGCTCTTGTGTGTCTGTTGAATAATTAAATTCAGCAAAACCGTCAAAGTGAGAGTGAAAGGACAATCGAATGCGACAGTCAGCCAGCCAGCTAGCTACTACGATTTGGGTGAACAATTAAAATTAATTAGCAAAGACAAAAGTCATTAGCTAGTGTGTGTGTGTGTTGCAAAAACTGAGGCACCAGCTCTACTGGCAAACACTTTTTCAGAGCTAGTCGTTAAGTTATGCTTTGTCGCCTACCTGACAAAGAGGAGAGAGAAAAAACTGGAAAACAAAGCGGATCCTCCGATTTCCGATTGACAGAATTGGCAAAATCGAAAAAAAGAAGAAAAAGAAGGAGAAAGTGGAACAAGAGAACATTCACTGGAACCGCCGCCGCCGATTCTCACTCGTATCAACGGCGATAGACACAGAAAGAGAGATTCAGTGATCGAGAAAAAAACTTGGGCCATGAATAGAATTCAGTAAGCAATTAAGCACCGACTGACTGGCTGGCTCAGACTGTAATACACCGAGCCTACATTTGCATAATCGCAATAATAGGCTTAATGAATCGACCCAAAAACATCGGCCGGCTGAAGTGTGTACTGTGTTCTGTGCTGGGCTATAGTTTGAGCTCAATGAAGCCGTAATCACAACCATTTCTACTACCACCANGAGAACTTGGGCCATGAATAGATTTCAGTAGGCAATTAAGCACCGACTGACTGGCTGGCTCAGACTGTAATACACCGAGCCCACATTTGCATAATCGCAATAATAGGCTTAATGAATCGACCCAAAAACATCGGCCGGCTGAAGTGTGTACTGTGTTCTGTGCTGGGCTATAGTTTGAGCTCAATGAAGCCGTAATCACAACCATTTCTACTACCACCACCACCACCACCACCACTTCCACAAAGCTCTCTTTGCTAATTAAAAAATGGCGGCTAATTGAAATGAGAGCGAACGAGTGAAGTGGTAAAGGCGAGAGAGCTGAATTTGCATTTAGAATGAAAA
>NW_016213062.1:1503-1788 GCF_001687245.7 Rhagoletis zephyria | reverse complement strand
GGCCAAGCTACTAGTACACTATGATGATGATGATGTTTTACTCACAACTGACTGGCTAGCTTAATCTTTCTCTCAATCAAACTTTTTCTTCACTGCACTTATTTGATCAGCACAATGGGAAGATGGAATATGGTGAATTTTCAAAAGAAAGAATGATTGAATAAAACAAGAGAAAGGAAAGGCCTTGGATTCCCTATGAAGCACAGCAGTAAGGAAAAGTGGTAGAGAGGGGCCTCCGATGGCGCGCGCTCTCGGTTGATGTTGGTGGTGTGTTAGAGTGTTCGG
>NW_016213062.1:0-1481 GCF_001687245.7 Rhagoletis zephyria | reverse complement strand
ACGGTCACATGAGAGTTGTCTGCAGGTCTGGTCGGGTGTCGGGGGTCGGGGCTAGTGAACGGTGAGGCAAGGCCTTTTATACTGGAGGAGCATCTCTAATCACCTGAGCACAGAAGTGCAAAGTGAACGGCCGTCTTGGTGTGTTTTATTGCAGCCCAGCAAGTGGTCGGCATCGGCAGCGTTCCTTTTCTAATCGACTGTTGTCTTTCTCAGACTCAAACGCGAATTTGCAAGGCAAACCTAGCAATAAAGTGTCACTGTCCTGCAATCTAACGAAATCAGCGAAAAAATCTCCAGCTAAAGTTTTCTCTGTCCAATTAGCACTAAATAGTCAACAGGGGCTCGTTTTAACAAGCGGTGTTCTTTTGTAGCACGATTGCTACAGTCGATTTTTAATCATTTTTACCATTACCTTTATTTTTATTACCCCAAACCCCATGTAAAATTTCCACTAGAACACTAACACAACACCAACACACAGTAACGTACTCTACACGGTTCACAAGAAACCGCTCACACACACGACACACCAACATTGCGATAGTGGGGAAAACCAGTGTGAAAGAACTTTGTGATTGAGACCAGCTTGCGACTTGACTCGCAACCGACCAATAAAACAAAACCCAAATTCCAACCGCTTCCTACCCGTTCAACCAGCTCCTTTGACCGACTGACAGTTTCCCCCATCCTGACGCCAGTAGAATTTTTCTCAAACCCCCGCCCCCCGGACTCAACAACGACGGCCTGAGCAAAAACCAGGACAACATTTTTTCACATTTAACCTCAGAAAATTGAATTTTTTTCTACAATAATAAATATTTTTAAATGACATTGACATCCTTGACAAATGTATCATATAGAAAATGAAGGTAGCTTTTAAATGCCGAGTGAATCCTAGCGAAAGTATCGTTCAAAATTACTAATAGCCGATTGAATGTTCCAGCCATTGGTGGAAAGAGCGATCAGTGCCTTGTCGTAATCAGTGCCCTTCTGAGCCATCACTTGACTGATCTTAGCTAAAAAGTAAAAGTTGAGGGGTCAGCTTATTGAACTACTTTTCATTTAGTGCCTACCTTCGAATTGAGCATTTGCAGTGATCATCTGCTCGGTTTTGTTGACCACTGCATAGTGGTAAGTCCAGAAAGCAGCTGTCTGGGTATAATGTCGTTGAAAATTAACTGAACTGAGCAAGGCCTGGATGGTTATCAGCAATGCTCTTATACTCAAGGCGGGCGCCCAATTCTCTCTCAGAGTGTCCAGACAGATGTAGCCCTTAATACCTGACAGAAAAACAAAGGTTACTCAAATGAAAACTTGTTGTGCTAAAAACTGCTTACTAATGTTAGGGTGCCACACCTTGGTGATCATCTTGCAGGCAGGAGGACGAAAGGGATAGTTCTGAGGCACTGATATCTTCAGGTGGAAAACACCGCCATGGTAGGGAGTGTCCGGCGGCCCGTAGATGTGTCCTTTCAGCTGGA
>NW_016213061.1:0-1788 GCF_001687245.7 Rhagoletis zephyria | reverse complement strand
GATCGAGCGAAGCATCAGCGGACACACTATGATACGGTGAGTGAAAATACAGAACAGTACCTTTATGATATGCAATATCAAAAAGAATTTTAAACTGTTTACATACATAAATAATTGTGAAAAAAATACCTCTAAATTTAAATTACACAGATATGATTTGTGGTGTTTGTTGTCATAAAGAGAATGCTTCAATCATACATATTTGTGAATATTGAGAAAAGTACTATGAAGCCTTCAGCCTTTATTTTTGTTTGTCAAAGGGAATTAAACGAAGTGCATTTTTTATTGAAGAGAGGCGAGAAATGTTATAAGAAGATAGACAATGCAATATTTTTAATCTGCATATTGATTCAAATAAGTTAAATCGTTTAATAAAATAAAATACAATAAAAAAAAAACAAAAGAAAAATAAATAAAATAAAATAAAATAAAATAAAATAAAATAAAATAAAATAAAATAAAATCAAATAAAATAAAATAAAATAAAATAAAATAAAATAAAATAAAATAAAATAAAATAAAATAAAATAAAATAAAATAAAATAAAATAAAATAAAATAAANAAAATAAAATAAAATAAAATAAAATAAAATAAAATAAAAAAAAAATAAAATAAAAAAAAATAAAAAAAAAATAAAAAAAAAATAAAAAAAAATATAAAATTAAATTGACCTAATTTGGTTTGATTTTCGTTTTTTGATTGTAAAAATTGAAGCATTCGGGTTTTTGTCACTTTTTGTAAGCTTCATTTGTGTTTGGATTGCTTATTAAAAGTACATACATTTTCTGAAGAATTTGTGTCAATTCGACCCAATAGTAGTTCCTCATTAATATTAACGGTATTTCATATGCGGGGACCATATTACGAGCAGCTTTCGGTTGCATGTAAAATGATCCAGAATATGTATGTATGTATATTAAGGTGGTCAAAAGTTGCATGTGAAAAAGAAAAGTACGAATTTTATTGGCGTGTTCTATACTGTTCTATACACTGTTTTTTGATTTTGAAATCAAAAAATATTTAGAGGCCGATCAAAGCGCTCAAAGTTTTCCATGTATTTTATATGCGAAATAAAACTTTTTTTCGATCAGAAACTCTGATTCTATTCAGGCGATTTGCAATAATAATATCAAATTTTTTGTTTTACCACTTTGTAATACTGGCAAGTTTTTGAGTTTTTAAGGACGCTATAAAAAGTGAGTAATACTTGGAAATTGTTAAAGAAATAATTGGATATTACTATTGAAAATCTCGGGAAGAGCAACAAAGTTTCCGTTCGAAAAATATTAATTTTCAAGAATTCTATACGATTTATCAGAAGAATTGTTTTTTCCCATATAAAATACATACTAAATGGAAAGCTTTGAGCGCTTTGTAAATATTTTTGGATTTCAAAATAAAAACACATTTTTTGATATAGAACAAGCCTCTTGAGTGGGAGCATTTAAAATCCGATTTTAACCATATATTTATCCTGTAAAATTTTTTAAGACTGCCCACTTTTTTTTGCCCACTACTCTGTCTATTGTTAAGATTAAAGAGTGACCTTTTTTCAATTCCAGTCTTCAGAAAGTCTTAGCTGACCCGTTGTTAATAACAACTACATACCTCTAGCCGAGCAGCCACATCTAACACACGCGACCTATTGATTTAGTGTTCGGCGCACTCCGTTCGATGCCATTAACTCAACTACAATGAAAACGGAATACAAAAATTCCAGACATTTCTTAAAACAAATACTTACTTTCCATCCATTGAAATTCAAAATAAGTCCAAATTCGAGTAGA
>NW_016213060.1:0-1788 GCF_001687245.7 Rhagoletis zephyria | reverse complement strand
AAAATAAATAAAATAAAATAAAAACTTTTTAATATACAACGCTTTTATAGATGGACTAAAAAGTAGGATATTATATTTCTCAGTTCCGCAGAATTTGTTTCGATAACTTTTGATTTTGAAATTTCAGCAACAATTATAAACAATTAATGACATTGAAAATGAAAAGCGTGGGGCGCATGTAATACTCTTGAATTGATATGAAAAGTAACATATGTATGTATTACCTTGTTTATACCAACCAACACATAAAGCGCTTTGACCCAGTTCGAGGTGATTCAAAACGGAAGCATAAACCAACTTTCAATACGTTCAGAAATTCAAAAGTGTATTGACTCGAATTTGTTTTCAAATCGCTGTTTTATTTTTCACATCGGTTAGAAAGCAGGTATAAACACATCACTCACTTGACGCGAAGTGAAAAAGGCTGGTTTATACAGCCCGTTTTAAATTTGAATAATTATTATAACAAATTTGAATTATTGTTCGCTTCCATTTCGGTCCACCGCGCAAGTTAATTATTTAAGAAATATCGAATAAAAATAACAAATCTTGTTTACTTTGTAATACGGTTTCAGCGAGTGCGCCTTAACGACACAGGTATATACTACGTTTATACGCATGCATAAGTCGCTTTAATGCATTTCGCCGCGATTCAAAACATATGTATAAACTGAATTTCAATTCGCTTTGAAAGAGCGAAGTGTTTTGGCTCACACTCCATTTCAAATCGGTAGTTTATTTCTCCAGACAGTTAGAAAGAGTGTATAAACACCGCTCTCACTCAAAGCGAATTGGAGATCAGCTGTTCCGCTCAAATTCCAAATAATCGCATCAGTATTTAAAAGCTGATTAATAATAATCGTTCTTTTTCTTTGCCACGATTTTATAATGCCGAATAAAACTAGATTTGTATCACTTTCCATTATGTTAACTTATAAAATGTCAAATGAAAACAGCTTATTTTGTTTGCTTTTGAAGACGGTTACTTTGATGCCGATATAAAGCCGTAAGTATAAACACTAGAGCGAAATGTGTACGGTGTCAATGCGCTTTCAATTAAGTCGATTATTCTGTGCGTATAAACGTAGTAATAAATACTTGAAAGGAATGTGTTGAGCCAAATCAGCTTTTTGTTAATGCGGTTCTTGCGTAGGTATAAACCAGGTATATGTGGGCATATGAATAACGACCGCTTAAAATCGATCTCAAATTTTTACTTTCGCTGTGGAATGTTGTGTAGTTTGACTATTGTCAATGAAATCGAATGCTTTGTACTGCATGCGCTCCACGTTTTTCGTTTTCAATGTCATTAATTATTTATAATGACTTTTGCTAAAATTTCAAAATCAAAAGTTATCAAAAAAAATTCTGTGGGACTGAGAAATATTATTTTCTACTTTTTAGTCTATTTATAAAAGCGTTGTATATTAAAAAGTTGTATTTTATTTTATTTATTATAAAATCTGATTGGAATTCATAATTCGTATTCATTTTATGACAAGCAAAGGTTTGGCAAAAAAGGGACCCAATGAATAACGCTGCACCCGAAATATATAGAAAACCCCACGGGGTTTGTTTATCTTACACGAATTTACTTTTCAGATGGCTAAATCAAGGATGCGTTTAAGTATGGATATAAAGACCGTAACACTGTGTAAGTGTGATCTTGCATCTATCTCCGATTGGCGAAGTTGCTCGAGGCAGCTGTTATTACAGCAGTAAGACTCAAAGAAACCAATTCATAAACATTAAGACGAATTGTAAAAGTGGCGAATTGACCAGGAAAGA
>NW_016213059.1:0-1788 GCF_001687245.7 Rhagoletis zephyria | reverse complement strand
AGTCGACTGTAAAGGCAGTGTCACACGATCGCGTAAATGCACAATTTTTCAATACAAGTTCACTATATTGCACCGATCGTGTGACTACGAAAACAATTGTCGTGTTTTTATTTTGTACTAATAGTACAATAAAAAAAATGTACAAATCTGTACAGATGCCGCAATCGTGTGGCACTGCCTTAAGCGAAAAAGCAGACTACGTATACGCTCAATATATAAAAATATGTGGTGCAGACTTAGAAATGTTGTGGGATTATATTTTTAAATCCAGACAACTGCACGTTGCCATTTGAATGAAAAAAAAAAACGCTCCTTAATCTCGCACATTTTCTAATTTATAATTCTGGATCGCTGGAGCATAAGAATCGTTTAAGATAACCTGGTTTTTCACAATGACAAATTTATTTCCTCGCCGTCTCTCTTTGTACTATTTTAGTCAAAAGTAAATCTAATAGCACATTTCTCAATAGAACTCTCTTTTATATTTGTAGATCCTCTTTCCAAATATTCAAAACCTAAATACATAGGGAGTACTAGATTGATTTTATTCACAGTGCTTACGTTGAAAACTTCATTTTACCAAGTACTGTATGGTCTTATAAACACTATGCAGCACTCTATGTAGCCGTGGCACATTGTCCCAGTAGAATTTGTTTTTGGATTTCCTCTACTTGTTTTGCCAAGACGAAGTGTTCCCCTTTTTCTTTAAGCAGAAGTGTACTGGCTCAGCGAACGATTTTTATGCTCCCTGATCATATCATCTCTTTTAAAAATAATGTGTTTCGAAACCCAGAAACCCCAAATTCGATTCGCCAGAATCATAGTGTTAAGCTTATAAAGGCAATCCATCTGCGCCTCTTTCTATGTATAGTGTACGTTTTTACACAAATCTTTCCTATAAGCTCAAAGTAGCTCATCCTCGATCCAAATAAGCCTATACCGGTACCTACTAAGTTATTTTTTTGTATTGTGACGCAAGTTTACAAAACATTATTTGCGGTAGGTCCAAGTGCGAATCTCGCTACGAAGCAGCTGGCAAGAAAAATGTTTCCACGGTAGAACGCTGAACTTACCAGACTTGATTAAAGGGCTAGTAGACTACAGAATAGGGCAATGAGAATCTCAACAAGGAGGATTAGTGATGAGCTTTGCACACTGCAGAAATTTGTGTTCATAGAAATGAACTGGTTGATGCCGAACCGAAGCAAATTTTACGCTAAGAGTAACGCGAGTAGTCGGATACATCAAGGATCTCAACAATAAAGCTCATGACAGCCGTTGGTGTAGTACTTGACTTGAAAAACAACCAAGTTTTTCATGAAATTCCTGTTCAGAGAGACAGGAGTAGAGCCACGAGCACTGACAGGACCGAATACGGGTTACAATCCATGGGCAGGACATATGGCCACCATAGGTTTCATCGACGCTCCGCGAAGTTGTATACATCTTGCTTGAAAGATGAGGATCGTATGGATAGCTTTCCTTGTCGCTATGCACATTTTTGGGTCTAGTTTATTAAGAATTGACGAGCTATATGCCCTGTACCTTGAAAAACTGCTTAGATTCATAAAATAGTATGGTAAGTTTTCAGAGGAGACCCACCTCACCGGTGGTTAATTCCTCTCGGGATGTCTTAGGTACAATGCGNGCTCCGCGAAGTTGTATACATCTTGCTTGAAAGATGAGGATCGTATGGATAGCTTTCCTTGTCGCTATGCACATTTTTGGGTCTAGTTTATTAAGAATTGACGAGCTATATGCCCTGTACCTTGAAAAACTGCTTAGATT
>NW_016213058.1:0-1788 GCF_001687245.7 Rhagoletis zephyria | reverse complement strand
ACTTTCTAGTCACAACATGTTCAGACTTGTTTCGCGCCGGCCGCCACGCCATTTGGCGGCTCAAGTCGCGCCGCGCTGCAAATAAGACAGGAAATTTGTGCAACAATTGACGGCGTTGTTGGCGATTTCCGGTGGCGAGGTCGTCGCTGTGGTCACGTCATTCATACCTACGCGCGCGCGCAACTTTATGTTGATAGCGCGGCGCTACTCGGCGGCGGCCGCAACCTATGCAAAATGTAGCTACACACATAAATGCAAAATTCAATGGAATGAAAGCGTGCGTGAATTCAATAGTTTTCTTTGTTTTTGAACGTTAATTTTCGAGCATCGTTTTGTGGACGAGAGGAAGGCGTTAAGCACATGCATTCGCCGCTCCTAAAATTGGCTTGCAATAAATGGCTGCCTTTCTAGTTTTATATGTACAAAACTTTGCTGATGCAAATGCAACCCTGCGCGCAAGTCTTGCATGCAGCAGCAACAGCAAAGGGCGACTGCAATGATTAGCTGGCACATTTGGCGCGTTTCCTGTGGCGCGGCGACGCGCTTCTGCGTTTTGTTGCTGTTGCTGTTGCATGTGCGCGCCCGCTTGCTTGTCTTGTTTAATGTTTATTTACTTTGCGCTGGTATGGTTTTTCATTTTGTTGTTGCTATTAAATTCATGTTGCTCATTGCTTGCTGCTTGGCTTTAAAGCGCATTGGCGCGCCGCAACGCGCGCCCGCTCTCTACCGAAGTTTTTATGTATTTCTACGAGTACTTTTTTTGCTTCTTAACTCCACGTTGTTGTTGCTATGCTGTTATTGTAGTTGTCGAGGATGTTGTTGGCGTTTGGTTTTCTCGGAATTAGCTATAAAATATAAAATGCCAGTGTGCATACATAAAATTTACAACAATAAAAATAACAACAGGAGCAGCTAGTCTCTTGATGCCAGTGTCTATAATGATACAAACGTAGTAAGTATGTATGTATGTATGTAAGTAAATATGTATGCACACTTTCAGTAAGTGCAAATTAAAGTTGAGTTCACTTTCCGTTGCCGTCGTTTTTGATACTTTGCAGTTCTTCGTTTTCATCTTCTTGGGCTTTCATTGTCTACAATCGTGCAGTGCATTTGTGCACAAGCCTGTTTGTGTGTTATTCTGTAGCAGTTGTTCTTCACCTGCAACCGCCTGCCTGCATTGCCTTCATAGCATTACGCCATCTACGATCCTTGTTGCCGCCATCCGTTCACCTAACCAATTGAAGAGTCATGATTTCCTGTAGCTTATGTAATATTGCTGGTGCAGTTGTTGTTACTGTTTTTTTCTTCTTTTGTTGTTATTGCTTGCCTCGGCTGATCTTAACTTCAGAGCATTACAAATTTACTGGCAGTTAAATGTTTACTCTTTCTTTACTTAACAACATTTTGCCAACGTCTGTCTGAGCTTAACTCTTCTATAAGAGACTTTATGAACTTTTCTTTCCTCTGCCTTGCCAGCTTCAGTTTCAGCGATAGTTGTTGTTTTTATGTAATTTCTTTGCTAATATTTAAGTTTATGTTGTTTTATTGTTTCTTGTTTAGTTCTTCACTTTCAATTTCGCCTTCTACTGCAACCAGTATTTTTACTTTCACGCTTCTTTTTATTGGAAAAAAGTACAAAAAAGAACTCTTATTTTTCCCCGCATGTCGTTCAACTAAATAAGGCTTAATTGCCTAGCAATTATACACAACTATCAACCACTTACTCTTATTCTCTTTGCCAAGGACTTGTCGTCAGATAAGTGAAATAAAACCGAAAAAAGATCTTGC
>NW_016213057.1:0-1788 GCF_001687245.7 Rhagoletis zephyria | reverse complement strand
GCCGGCTCGCTGGTTTGCCACCTTTCTCAAATCGAAATCGAACTTGAAAACAGCGGTCGTTCCTCTGATGACCGGTAGTGAGGAGAGTCAGCTAGGCCCCGTCGTGGACATGGTTCTCTTCAGTTCGGACGGCTTCGCCATCGACTTTAGCCAGTTCTATCCGACCTATATTCAGCTGCAAAATGATGATGAGCTGTGCATTTCCGCCGAGCAGACGATCGCCCAGGACACCTCGGTCGACCTTCGATTGGACCTCTTCTTTGCCGCCAATGGTCAGCTCGCTCGCCGACACTTCACGGCCAACCACGCCTTTACGTGGAAGGTCGATCCAGTGCGAGTTCCAGAGTGGATTTTCAATGGCCATCACACTCAGTCCTTCAGTCTTGATGTTAAGGCGCTCAACCAGTCACAGCTTCTTGAAGTGGTTGAGGCCCATTCCGGTTTCAAGAACGCCAGCCTCGTCCTACACAACTGGGAAGCTCACCCCGGCGACCTCTCCTTCGACACGGCTCGCTTCCCCGATCCAAGCGCCCTGGTAGCCCGTCTTCACGCCCTCGGCCACCGGCTGGTCCTCGCGGTGNTCCTCGCGGTGAGCAGCTTCGTCAGCGAGCACTCGACCACCTTCCGCAACAGCGGTGGTAGAGAGTTTCTGATGGCGGATCCGCTCAACCGAAGTCAGCTGTTTACCTTTAGCTGGAGGGGTACTGGCGGCTCGCTGTTCGACTATTCCAACCTGATCAAGCTGAACCGAGCTCGTCTGGAGCGACTGTTTGCCCGTTTTCCCAGCACACGCCTAGGCGTTGATGGATATCGCTTTGTGGACGCCCAGTTGGGCGTTTTCGGGGCGGACGTCTCCAGGCGGCTCCACACGCTGAGCTCCACCGACCACTACGGAAACCACTTCACGGCGGTCTATGCTCGCTTTGTGGCCCGCTTTGAGGAGCACTTTACGTTTGAGCATCAACACAAAAACCTGACCAATTCCATCGACGCCGCATACCATGCTCAGGACCTTCCGCTGGCGCTTCAGATGGCGGAAATTGATGGAGGGCGTTGGAGTTCGCTAAAAGAAGTTCTCTCTGATGCTTTGACGCTGAACCTCGCCGGCTACAGCTTTCTCCTGCCGCCCGCTTTTAAACCCTCAGAACATGTAAACAACAAACCCTCTGAAGAGCTGTTCATCCGTTGGCTCCAGCTGACCTCCTTCTTTCCCGGACCACAAAACTTTGGCTTCGTTTGGCCCTGGACAGTCTCGGAGAGGGCGGCCAACCTCAGTCGCCGCTTTCAGGAACTCCACGCTGAACACAGCACGACGATGATGGCTACCGCCAAAACAGCCACTCAGGCCGGTGAGCCCCTTCTTTGTCCGCTCTGGTACCTGGCGCCGGATGATCCGCAGAGCTGGCCGGTGGATGATCAGTTTGCCTTGGGAAGTGATCTGGTGGTGGCGCCCGTTTTGAGTGGAAACACCACCTCTCGGTCAGTGTATCTGCCCGGGAGTAGAAGTNGGTAATCTGTGACGTATAGGAAAAGAGTTTGCCGGCGGGGCGAGGTACACTGTGTTCTGCCCCCTAGAGGAGTTGCCCTACTTTAGGCGGAAGCTGTAGAAAAGTCTGGTTAATTTTTGGATGTTGTCATTTTAGAACTTACCTGAAACATAAAGTGTGCGTCTGGCTTCGAAAGCAACGTCATTCTTTTTCCCATTTTTTTGTTGTTATGCACACCCAATGAGCCTGGTTGTCCGCAAGCCAAAAGCGATCCTCTTCGACGTCATCTGCACGGTGACCA
>NW_016213056.1:0-1788 GCF_001687245.7 Rhagoletis zephyria | reverse complement strand
CGATAGAACGATTTGCAGATGTATTCGGTTACAAGTAACCGGTCATTTAGGCGCAAGAGCTGGGAAGTGACTTATACCACTTTCAAAATAAACGGCTCAATTCCCAATTGTACCCGATTGAGAGTAATCTCGGAATACTCTCTTTAGAGATTAGTCGCACAATTTTTTGCAGGGTAGTCATCTGAGAAGATTGAAAGCCAAAAGTAGAAGCTTTACTTGAACTGAGGCTGACATTATTTCTTTTGCTTANAGATTGAAAGCCAAAAGTAGAAGCTTTACTTGAACTGAGGCTGACATTATTTCTTTTGCTTACTCAATGTTTAATATTTTTTTATAAAATTCTAGCGCATTATTCAATAAACTGCATTAAATTTCAGTATAAGAAAGTGCAGGTTTCATGTAGCCAAAAAAAAAACGCCTTGATTAATAATTTTCTTAATGCTATTCCATAAGAAATTTATGTTTGAACATACTCACACTCGAAACCTGCACTTTTTCCTTTTAAAATTTAATGGGCTATAAAATTGCATACATGTGATTTTTGGAAAAATCTATAGTTACTTACATATAATAAAATTGTAACAGGCCGACGATGGCCGCATATTATAGATTTTATAGAAAAATTAATATAGGGTGTCTTTATTAGAGTAACAGAAGCCAAATCAAAATTTTTTAAAATTTTTGTCGTCTTTCTATCTGTCTATATGTTTGTACGTGCATCAATCGAAAACTAATATATGGAATTGAATGCACTGTTCACCGATGTATTGCTATAGGTCTGACTTAAAACATAGAAAGAAAAAAAATTAGTTAGTTGTCACCTGTTTGAAAATTGATGCTTAGGTAAATTGATTAGACAAATTTAATACTGCTATATGGCTTGCAAAAGAAAAAGTTTTAAGAAGGCTTACAGCCGAAAACATTTTTGTTGAAGATTGCCACTGTTTGAAAATTTCAATTTAACTTAATTGATAAGATAAGGCCCCGGGTATTTGCTAGTTCTGAATAAAAATTTTAAAATTTGGGGTTTTCACCTAAATTACTTTTTTTTAGGTTTTTGCACGAAGTTTGAAATAATAACTTGTACGCATTTTATTAGACGGAAAATTTGATAAGCTTGTATCAAAAAATATTAAACATGAAAACATAAAAGAAGTAGTAGCCGTGTTAGTGGCCATCAAATATAGCTAGAAATAGGTCTGTTCGTGGAAAATCCAAAAGGAACTATTATCCATCACTCCAAATATCAGAGAGTAAAAAAAATTTCTCTAAAATAGAGAAACTTGCAAATTTATGGACGAACATAAATTTGCCGGATTATGCTGTCCACGGCTTAATTTCAAATACAATAAATTCTTATAGAATTTTTAAAATTTTTTCAGATGGACAAAAAAAAAAGGATATGGACACAATTTCGGACTCATATATTCGTCGGTGTATTTTTAAAGCATTTTAAGACGTTTTTGAGGTTAGGGTTATGTATATGGGAGATATGCTTTAAACTAAAGCGGTCAAGCACATTTTTCGTTCTTTTTTTATGCCCATAAATGTTAAATACGGAAAATTGAGGTTTTACGCCGACTCCTAATTTTTTCCAAAAAATGTATGGGGCGTTTGAGTTTTATACACATAATATGACTTGGCCAAGGGCCTTTGCAAGCGTTAAGAGAAATATAGTCTTCTAAAAATATTCAATGTTTAATTATGTTCATTTGTTTTGAGAAAAAATTTACCACGTGTGCTCTACGAATAATAAAAAACTATTTAATTCTGTTAGACATTTTTAAC